>NC_057386.1:100021665-100178199 GCF_019320065.1 Cervus canadensis
GGTCATGTATGGATGTGAGAGTTGGACTATGAAGAAAGCTGAGTGCCAAAGAATTGATGCTTTTGAACTGTGGTGTTGGAGAAGACTCTTGAGAGTCCCTTGGACTGCAAGGAGATCCAACCAGTCCATCCTGAAGGAGATAAGTACTGGGTGTTCATTGGAAGGACTGATGCTAAAGCCAATACTTTGGCCACCTCATGCGAAGAGTTGATTCATTGGAAAAGACCCTGATGCTGGGAGGGATTGGGGGCAGGAGGAGAAGGGGACGACAGAGAATGAGATGGCTGGATGGCATCACCGACTCGATGGACATGAGTTTGAGTAAACTCCGGGAGTTGGTGATGGACAGGGAGGCCTGGCGTGCTGCGATTCATGGGGTCGCAGAGTCGGACACGACTGAGGGACTGAACTGAATTGAACTGAATTTATTTGATCTGAAGATATGAATTTTCATATACCAGAATGCTTATGGATATTTAATAAAAAATAAAATATATTGCAAAAACACATTACACAAATTTAGCCTTTTATAGGAAAGTCAGTCCCATCCTGTTGCTATAATACTTCCAGGAAAGGCAGTAAAAAATTATGAAATGTGTTATAAAAATAATGCTTCAGAAGAATCTAAAGAAATTCAACTCAGTTGATTGAGGAAGTATAATTCAATTACAAGAAAATTAATATTATAAAAGTCATAAATGTTCATTTGTAAATGCTTATCTTCTTTGGCATCAATGACTTTTAGTTCTGTAGAAACAATATTCAGGATTTATACTATGTATTTTTTTTAATCATTAAGATAAAATAGCTTCTAAATATCAAAAGCTCAAAATCCAGACCTGAAACTCTTTATGTCATTAGACAAATCCTTACCCAGACCATGGCATTTCTTAAAACTACAAATTGTATCACGTAATTTCAGGATGGTCCTTCTCCAACACTGAATATTTCTGAATTCAGTAGGGACATTGGATAAGTAACAGAAATAAAGCATTTACTCCTGCAGTCTCTGTAACATTTTTACAAAATGATATCAAAATGGAGACCAGAGGCATTGAAATTTAGTACTAGTGATTATTTCATTGCACATCTGGTTCTCCCTAACTGGTATGTTTCTTGGAGGGAATTATAACAACTAAAGAAAACATACATAATAAAACATCCTGTGCAGCCCCACATGCAACCCCACCCTCAGGACCCAACACTTGTTCCGTGGCCTCGGACAGTTCAGCAAAGCCCATTTTCAGCAACTATGAACCCCTGATGGGCGAGGAGTGGCTGATCTCGACGGCCTGACCCTGCTGGCCAGCCCTTCCCAGTTGAGTCTGGGTTGAGGTCTGTAAACACCTGCTCTGGGCAGCAAGAGCACCCACAGGTGTCTCTCAGGTCAAACTCCCCGACAGACCAGTGACTGTGGGGTGGGCTGGTGGGAGGGAGTGAGGGGCCACGGTAGGGTGGGCTGCTCGGTCCAAACGGGGGTCTGCTGGACCTTCCCCAGGACTGGCCAGCGGCCACCTGCCAAGGAAGAGGATGTGTCCCCTGCACCTGCTGTTGGAATTTCTCTCCAGGCAGGAATTTGGAGCTTGTGGAAAAGGCAGGAGTCAAGAATGACACTGTGGTTTCATCCTGAGAACCAGACAGAAGCAACAACCATGGGGGAGAGCTTTCAGAGGAACAGAGAGAGGCAGAACCTCTTGGTGTGGGCGTGGGCAGACTGGGGCATCTTTTAGCAGCACAGTGAAGATGGAGGGTAGGCGGGTGGAGGTGAAAGCATCAGGTTACATCTCTGCACTCTCCTTGCACCTTCTTTCAATTCAAACAGTTAAAAGTTTAAGTCATTTTGGTGCAACTGCACTCCAAGAGCTATAGATGTCAAGACTCGGCCTCTGTTCACCAATGCCTAATAGAAACATGGAGACAGAGGTTTGGGTGAAGTATAAAAGAGTAGCTTTAATTGCTTTGCCAGGCAAAGGGGGCCACGGTGGGCTAATACTCTGAATACTGTGTGACCCACCATGGAGTGGGTGGTGAGGAGTTTTGTAGTGTTCAAGGAGCAGGGCATGATCAGCATGGGAACAGTTCTTGGATTGGTGGCATCAAGGTGAAGTTTCAAGCATCTTCAACCTTCTGATTTCAACCAGTCTAGTGTCTGTGCTATTGTGGTCAGCAGTTTTCATCTCCCTGTAAAAACAACTTAGGAATGTGTGTCTATATCTTTCAGGCCTTCATCTATATCTTTCAGGGAACTGGGAGTTCAGTGATTCTGATTCTGCTATGAGGCAAAATTACAGTCTAGATTGGTACTAATTTTTCAGCCCAACAGCTATTCTTTGTTTCTACATCTTCATATTTCCCCATCATTAACTCCTGAGTCAACATTTTACTTCAAAAGATAAGGACACAGGCACTTTTACACAGTTGCACTATCGCCCCACTTAGCATCCACAAGGGATGACTTCAGATGGATGAGCAATCCAAATCCTAAATCTCATCTTGAGGGTTTGTTTTCTAGAATCATTTCACACACTGTTTGTATTAACTTGTGTTTTCTGAGTTAGGAGCAGAACTTGAGGGAGAGATTAAAATGCTGACACTTTATTTGGGAGGGTGCAAGTCTGAGCAGGAAACACAAGATGAAACGAAATGAACAGGAACAAGAGTGAAGCAAAGCGATACAATGCGTCACTGTACTGTCAGATGCTGGAGTATAAAAATGAGTTCACTCAACTTCACTCCACCTGAAACCTCCCTGGAAAGATTTCCAGGAGGATCCAAGGGTGCTACTCTCTAAGTGCAATTCTCCAAAGAGAAAAGAGACCATATTTATTTTCTCAACACCTTCCCACAGTCTAAGTTTCACCCAAAGACGCGAACTCTACATATCCTGTGTGGATCATCTGGCCTCTTTAGTGGTGACTGCAGAATCCAGACACCATGGAGAGAGAGAGGGAGCAGTGTGGTCACTTGACCTAGGACCTCTAGTCACAAAGATTCTGAGATGTTACCATATGGTATTACCTTCAAAGTTATAATAGATAAACGTTTACTACATTTTTATGAAATGTGCTATTGAAAATGACAACTTATTCAATGTATTATCAAAATATGCTGCATGTAGTGGTCTGAACTGTGTACCGCACAAAAAGAATATGCTGAAGGCCTAAACCCCATTATGACCATAGGGCATCTAAAGGTTAAATGAGGTCATGAGGATGGAACCCTAGTCCAGCACAGCTGGAGTCCTTATAAGAAGGGGAAGAGACCCCAAGGATGGACAAGGTGAGAAGGTGACTGCAAGCCAAGGAGAGACAACTCTGGCAAAATCAAATCTGCCTCATCTTGATCTCGGACTTCTAGCCGCTGTTACTATAGGAAAATAGACATGTATTGTTTACTACAACTGAGCAATTTTGATTATTTCAAATTAAACAGCCCATGGTATTTTATTTCTCAGCCCTAGTAAATTAGTATACTGTATAACATGTATTATCTTCTGTTTTGGTTTTTCTCACCTTTCTATTAATATTCAAGGATATTTCAGAAATGGAAATCACTCAGCTTCTGAAAAGCTCTACATTTAATTAATTGCCTTAAATATTCCCTATGGCATATAGGGACCAAAAGGTGGACAGATTCATTGTTTTAAATTGACATTTTTTTGGTTAGTACCTGTGTATGGAGACCTCTAAGATGAATTAGAAATGCTTCCTGACATCAAATAGAATAGTACCTAATGGCAAATCTCACAACATAGAGATAGAACAGAGAATTAGCTATTACTGAATGCTGTTGCTTTAAAAGTAAATGACAGACTTAGGAATTTCACACCTAAATGTTTCTTCCTATTATTTTTTAAAATTAAGAATAAGACACAATTCAATATTTAAAATTATTACACATAAACATATCATAAAACTATTTTTTCACTTTGTCTCTGAAATCATGTAAGAATATATATTTAATTATTTGTTATCATTGAATGATTGCTAATTTGTATTCAGTTTCTACATATTATAGAATTAAGGTTTTCATTGTTTCTGAGTATTACATTCATCACATTTGTCGACTTCATATTGCTTCTTGATATTGATCTGTGTAATTTAATTTGTATTTTTCATTGCTACTGAAGTTAATGTGTACTTACCATAAATATTTCCTCTTTTGGGAAATGCACTTCATCCACCTGTTTCTTGAGAACTTGGATTGCCTATGAATGTCATTGAGTAATTTAAACAACCTAGGGCTAATTCATTTACTTAAAAAATTGATGTAACATTGCCCAAATGCTATTATTCTTTTTGATGCATCCAAAAATTATTCTTATAAATACTGGGGATTTTTTAAGCATCATTTAAAATTTTTGTAAAATACTGAATTATATAAAATTTGAATCTGTCAGTCTTTTCTTTCTGAGTGATCTATAGCTTCAAAATAAAAATCTATTATTCTTCCCTAGATTTGATCAATACACTAACCCTGGATCCTTAAAAATATATTTTTCTCTTTATTTCTGTGATCATTTTTGCTGTAAAATTGAATTCAGATTAATTTTAAGAGATCATTTCAATTAAAAACTAAAGGAAAATTAATAAGAACTGAAAAGATAACTTATAATGCATATATTAAAAATTTAAGACTCAGTCATTAAAGAATGAACTAGATTTAAGTACGCTGCTAGAAAACGATTCCCCAATATTGAGGGTCGAAACAAGATGTGTTAGTATAAACAATATTATATCACTTGCTTAGAACAAGATCAAATAGCATTTGTGTTTTGTACATAAATTTTCTGAATTATACACCAAAAGTGTAACATTATTTGTCTGTGAAAAGTGTAACCAGGGAGACAGATGGTTACCAGAATGTTATATTCCTTCTCACAAGCTTACTGGGAGCTGGAGTGAAAGGTAACTCTGATTAGCACTTTATTAAATCAATAAAATGAACTCAGAGTAATAGATGTTTTATTATAACTGGTAGTGCAATTTCAGATTGGTGAGTTCTGTTCTCCATTTCTTCTACTCTCCTATGCCGCCACATAAATTTGCAACATTCTTTAACCCACAGGCACACGTTTTATAGTAGAGAATACAAACAAAATCTGATTTCTGTAATAAAAGGACTTGGAAACACATCCAGCTCTTTGAACTTGGATTTTTCTTGGTATCTACAGGTTAATTAGAAGAGTCACACATCCTTCAGCTTCCATGCTGCCCCGCTTCTGCCTCTGGGCTGAGCCTCACCTGAGAGCATCAGAGTTCTTCCAAAGAGTTTACACAGGCATCCCCACAAAGCTGCCACCCTCATGGTGACAGGGCTAGTATCACACCACAGTGGGAGAAGTGGATTTGTTCCCATTTATGCATCAACTGTCACCTAAAATCAGAAGCAACCCTATTCGTGAAAACCTCGCAAAGTCGCCTTTGGGACAAAAACAGACACCTCTGTTTCTAGCTCATTCCTGACAAGTCATCAGCAAGGGATCACGGCAAACCACCCACATCTCTGAATCCACAATGTCTTATAGCTACAAGACAGTTGCCACATACGTCTGCAAAAAGAGCTGCCAGGAACATGGTCCTCATTTCTAATTACCCTCTGAGTAGTTGCCACCTAGAAACTTTCTTCTGCGTTTGTGGCAGGATTCCCACGAGACCATTCTCAGTACAATGTGTTTGTTACCAGATCAGCCCTGGCTGATTTCAGCTTGGGGGGAGAAAAAAAAAGAATCAATACTCACAAAAGTTGGTGGAAAGTTGCTGAATCAGAATCCTGGGAACCTGGGGAGAGGATTTGGTGCTCCCCAAAACCAAGTCTGAAGATTTTGGTTAGCCGTGGTGTTTTTTAAAGGGAAGTATCAGATATTCATGGAGATGAAGATTCAGAATCATCGCCATCAGCCCACTGTGTACCGTTTTGTCAACTCCTTGTGATCTTTCTTCAGATGCTATCTTGTTCACACAGTTTTTTTTGTTTTTTTTTTCAATCCACTGCTTTATTGTTCACACAGATTTTTGCCAGATTACTGAGGGGGAAGCTGGGGAAGAGATCTGGTCAGCTGTTAACTTTTTATTCTCCTTTACTACCACTTTGATATACAGAAAGAATCAATGAGTTAGACGAAGTATTATGTGATCAAAAGATTTGAAAGTTGTGGTTTGGGCTGGAGGTGAGTAGAGCATGGGGGAGCCTGGTTTAAGGTTAATGTCAGGGAAAGAGGCTCCTGCAGGGAGCTCTTTCCTGCAAAGAGCTGCTTACGTGTTTATGTCTCATGCACAGGGAGGCAGCTTTATCTCTGAGACGACAGGTTTTCCAACTGAGATTGTGTTTCTTCTAGTCAAAATTCAAATAAGATCGGGTCCAGGTACACAGAATGTGCCCATTCAACCATGGTTTCCTAAGAAGAAAAGTGTCTTCTGACTCTTACCACTAGAAAAAGAGCTGGCACTTAGATCCTGTTTGCAGACTGTCAGTTCACATGTCCTGCATCCTGATGAAGCAAACACGGCCTTTTTACTGTTAAACTATAAAGGTTTCGAATCTTAACTGCTACGTGATTGGCATCTCTTGTATTTAAAGTAAATATGGCCTTTTCTCCACTACATTTTCCGTCTCAATTTTGTTGGGTCTACAGAAGTAAGTGCACTCAATTTCTTTTTTAATACTTCTCCAAAACTCTGGTTAGCTTGTTGTAGAAACCAGTAATCGAGAAACCAAGCACCAGACTCGGAGAGTTGGAGAACTCAGGTTTATTACACCAGTGGGCCCAGAGGAGTTAACGCTAAGCTCTGAGCCCCAAACAAAGGGGTTACAGGGTTTTTATACAGGGACAGACATTATTAAGCGGGTTTGCAGGTTGGCAGGGGCTGGGCAATTGCAAAGAGCAGGACAAGGGTAAGTGAGATAAGCTCCAGTTTCTAATATTGTGAGTCCCCACTTTCTGAAACCTACCTGATCCAGACTTTGCAAGGAGCAAGCTGAGTTACAGAGGCAGAAGGAGCAGGAGGTTGTGTAAAATTTTAACTTTTCCTCTTCAAGCTCTTCTTAACTGTATTAGTTTCTCACAGATTCCATGTTTTTCAAACACAGGAAATAACAGAACAAGTATTATCAGCATGCACAGCCTCCTCATAACTACAACAGCCAGCAGCCCAAAGGGTATTATTGTCTGGTCTGCTCTCCTGAGGTTCATGGGAGATCATGAAGGAAAATAAGAATTGAAGGAAGAAAAGAAAAGTTAAATTGTTCTTCAAAATTAAATTTTCACACATCATGGCTTTTTAGGAAGTGAGGTGAGGAAATAAAAAGCAACATGCAATGAGAGAGACAGGCAGACGTGGGTTTAGAGAATTAGGGTTTCTGCAGGAAGCAATCATGATAAGTAAGACTGTGGGTCAACATGGCTGGTGAGGACTTTCAGGTCATTTATGCTTCTTGTGATACCTGTTTCTAAAACCTTAAAACAATTTAAATTCTTAAGTTTCATTTTATACAAACAGTGGCATACTAATATCTGTACTTAGCTAATTCTGTACTTAGCTTTTTAGTACTTATTTTTTCATAGAAGTATGACATTCTATGATTCAAATATAATATGATATAATTGATTCCATATTAGTGGACATTTATTTTGTTACCAATCTTTGATACTTCAAATAGTGAGTAAAATTATACATGCATAATTTGCATTTGCATCCTTATATTTGCATATAAATGCACAGAAGTAACATTGTTGAGTCAGAGAAGGTCTTCATGTCAATTCTGATTGTGTTGTTCAATCACTCAGACGGGTGCAACTCTGTCACCCCATGGACTGCAGCACACAAGGCTTCTCTGTCCATCACCATCTCCTGGAGCTTGCTCAAACTCATGTCCATTGAGTCAGTGATGCCAACCAACCACCCCATCCTCTGTTGTCCCCTTCTCCTCCTGCCCTCAATCTTTCCCAGCATCAGGATCTTTTCCAGTGAGTCATCTATTTGCATCAGGTGGCCAAAGTATTGGAGCTTCAGCTTCAGCATCAATCCTTCCAATGAATATTCAGGGTTGATTTCCTTTAGAATTAGCTTGTTTGATGTCCTTGCTGTCCAAGAGACTCTCAAGAGTCTTCTGTAGCACCACAGTTCAAAAGCACCAATTCTTCAGCACTCAGCTTTCTTTACGGCCCAAATCTCACACCTGTACATAACTGCTGGAAAAATCATAGCTTTGATGATACAGACCTTTGTCTGCAAAATGACATCTCTGTTTTTTAATATGCTGTCATATTTGTTTGTCATAGCTTTTCTTCCAAAGAGCAAGTATCTTTTAATTTCATGGCTGCCATCACTGTGCCCAGGGATTTTGGAGCCTAAGAAAATTAAATCTGTCATTGTTTTCATTTTTTCCTCTTCTATTTGCCATAAAGTGATGGGACCAGATGCCATGATCTTAGTTTTATAAATATTGAGTTTTAAGCCAACTCTTTCACTTTCACATTCATCAAAAGGCTCTTTAGTTCATCTTTGCTTTCTGAAATTAGGGTGGTATCATCTGCATATCTGAGGTTATTGATATTTCTCTCTGAAATCTTGGTACCAGCTTGTGATTCATCCAGCCCAGCATTTTGCATAATATACTCTGCATAGAAGTTAAACAAGCAGAGTGACAATATACAGTCTTGACTTACTCCTTTCCCAATTTTGGACCAGTTCGTTGTTCCAGGTCCTGTTCTAGCTGTTGCTTCTTGACCTGCATACAAGTTTCTCAGGAGGCAGGTAAGGTGGTCTGGTATTCCCATCTCTTTAAGAATTTTCCACAGTTTGTTGTGATCCACACAGTCAAAGGCTTTAGCATAATCAGTGAAGTAGAAATAGATGTTTTTCTGGAATTTTCTTGGTTTATCTATGATGCAAAGGATGTTGGCAATTTGATCTCTGGTTCCTCTGCCTTTTCTAAATCCAACTTGTATATCTGGAAGTTCTCAGTTCACATACTGAAGCCTAGCTTGAAGAATTTTGAACATTATCTTGCTAGAATATGAAATGAGCACAATTGTATGGTAGTTTGAACATTCTTCTGCATCAGGGTATTTTCTAATAAGTCAACTCTTTGCATCAGGGGGCCAAAATATTGGAGCTTCAGCATCAGTCCATCCAATAAATATTCAGGGTTGATTTCCTTTAGGATTGACTGGTTTGATATCCTTGCAGTCCAAGGGACTCTCAAGCATCTTCTCCAGTACCACAATTCAAAAGCATCAGTTCTTCAGCACTCAGCCTTTTATATGGCCCAACTCTCACATTTGCACATGACTACTGGAAAAACCATATCTCTTATGAATATAGATGCAAAATTCCTCATGAAAATACTAGAAAAGCTAATTCAATAGCATATTAAAAGTATTATGCACCATGAACAATTGGGGTTTTTATCAGTATATAAAGCTTGTTCAACATAAGATACCAATCAGGGGACATCTCTAGTGATCCAATGGGTAAGAATCTACCTTCCAATGCAGGGGACGTGGGTTTGATCCCTGGTTGGGAAACTAAGATCCCATACACCGTGCGGCAACTAAGCCAGGGCACCGCAAATAGAGAGGCCACATACTGCAATGAAAGACCCCACATTCCACAACTAAGATTCAGTGAAGCCAAATAAATAAATATTTTTTAAAAAAGAATACCAATCAGTTTAATACATGAAGAAAATAAAGGAGAAAAAATACACATACTGATTTCAATTGACACAGAAAAAGCAAAAATGCTCACCTACATCACTGCTATTCAACAGTGAAAGTTCTAGCCAGAGAAGTTAGTCAAGAAAAAGAATTAAAGGCATCCACATCAGAAAGAATAAAAATCTTTATTCACAAATGACACAACTCTACATATAGAAAAGAAGAACCCAATCAAAAGCACTAGAGTTAATAAACAAATTCAGAACACTTTGCAGAATATAAGATTGTGTCACAAAATGTTATGCTTCTACATGCTAGTAATGAGCTATTCAAAGGGAAATTAATAACTTGAGTCCATTTTTATAACAGTATTCAAAAGAATAAAATGCCTAAAAATAAACTTAACCAATGAATTGTAAGATTTATATGCTCAAAATTAAAACATTTTTCAAGAAATTAAAAGGTCTAAATAAATGGAAAGATATGCAGTGTTGGTGCAATGAACACTTAACAATTTTTAAATGGCAATACTCCCAAAGTAATCTACATATTCAATACAAGCCCTATCAAAATTCCCAAAGTCTTTTTAACAGAAATGAAAATCCAGTCATCAAGTTCATACAGATTTTGGAAAGAAACTTCAAGAGCCAAAACAATATAAAAATAAAAGAACAAACCTGAAGACCTTCAAAACTCACAACAAAGCTACAATAATAAACAATGTAGTATAAACACAAGCACAATGGAATAGAACTGAGAGCCCCAAAATGAAGCCATTCATCTGTAGCCAATTGATTCTGAACAGTGTTATGATCAGTAAATCAGGAAAGAACACAGATTATTTTAAAAGTGATACTGGTGAAATGATAGCCTAGGGTGACCCCTACCACACACAATATACAAAAATCAACTCTAAATATATCAGTGACCTATACAAGAGCAGAAATCATAAATCTCATAGAAGAAAATACAACAGTAAATACTTCTGACTTGGACTTGGCAATAATTTTTTAGATACATCAACAAAAGCATTAGAGTCAAAAGAAAAAGTGGATAAACTGGATTTCATTAATAGTAAAATCTTCAGTATATCAAAGGATGTTATTGATAAGGTGAAAAAGGAAACCCTTAGAAAGGAAGAAATATTTATAAGTCACTATCTACTTAGGGTCTGTCTGATAATCAGAACAAAAAATAACTCATAACTCAATAAGAAAAAGACAATCTGATTTTTTAAATGGTCAAAATAAGCAGCAGAATGATAAAAAAGAACTTAAACAGACATTTCTTCAAATAAAATATACAAATGACCAACAAGTATATGAAAAGGTGTTCAACATCATTAGTGGTTATGAAAATGCAAACTAAAACCACAATGAAGCACCACTCACACACACTAGGATATCTAAAATCCAGTAAATGAAAAATAGCAAGTCTTGTCACGGTTGTAGATGAATTATACACCTTATACCTTGCTGGTGAGAAGGTTTAAAAACTGCAGAAGAGAGTTGGCAATTCCTCAAAAAGTTAAACATAGAATTACCAAGGAACCCAACAATTCCAAGCCTAGGTGTGCAAGAAAAAATTAAATAGATCTTCAACCAGATAAAAGGACACACATCTTCATTGTGACACTATTCACAATAGCCTAAAGATGGAAGCAACTCACATTAACGGGTTAGTAAATAAACAAATTGTAGAAAATACAAGCAGCAGAATATTATTCAGTCATAAAAGTGAATGAAGTACTAATGCATACTACATGGCCAAACCTTGGAAACATGATATTAAGTGAAAAAAGCCAGGAATGAAATATCAACACTGTATGATTCCATTCATATGACACATTCATAACAACTAAAATCACAGAAACAGATTGAAGAGTGGTGGTTAGCAGAGAATGGACAGTAATTTAATAGACGTGGAACCACTTTGGAGAGGAAAGACTGTTTCGGAACTAGATGGGGTTGCTCATTGTATAACGTTGAGAGTGTTCTCAATGCCACTGATTTGTTTACTTTAAAATAGTAGATATATTATACAAATTTCACCTGAGTTAAAAGTTTGGTATGGCAGGTATACATTGCTATATTTAAAATGGATACCCAACAAGGAGGTACCCTATAGCACAGGAAAATCTGTTTAGTGTTATGGGGCAGCCTGGGTGGGAGGGGAGTTTGGGGAGAATGGATACATGTATATGCATAGCTGAGTGCCTTCACTGTTCACTTGAGGCTATCACAACATTGTTAATTGACTATACTCAAAAACAAAATAAAAACTCTGGGAAAAAAAGATTTTTTAAAAGTCACAGGAACAAAAACAAACAAAAAAGTGTGTTAGACTAACAGGCTAGAGAGAGATTTTTCAAGGGAACCTTCAGCTTTATGATTCATGCTGAAAGTTTCATGTTATAATTACACTAAATAAAAACATTTTCTTTTGCCTAAACTGAATCTAAAAATGCAATTTTCCTTTTAAGATCTATTCCTCAACGTTGTAGACTCTTGCTCAAAGACTCATGCTCAAAGTTTCATCTTATAATTCTAGTAAGTGAAAACATTCTTTTTTATCTAAACTGACCCTAAAAAATGCTATTTTCCTTATAAAATCTATTCCTCTACATTTACAGAATTTTAATACAATTTCATTTTTAAGGTTGTAATCGCTTGGTCTGAGACTAACAATAACCTTAACAAAACAAAGGGAAAGCACTTCACATGTTTGAGCCTTAAGGAATACTTATTTCACCCTATTCTTTCATTAGATAATAATGAACTAGATGAAAAAGAAAAACAAATTATAAGAATGCAAAAAAATTGTTGGTGAAGCTGTAGTCACTGGCAGTATTTCTCATGAACTATATAATAAGGCCCTGGTTCACATCACTGAAAGCAGGAAACCCCATTAAAAATCATCACCTTATTCAAAAACCTTCAACGAAACATCTTTTAGTAGTAATTTTTAAATGACAAAAACAACAAAACAATGAATAACTTGCTTCCTTTCCAATTTGGTAAAGTAAGAATGCATAAAAACACACACTAAGCTGTCAGAACGTGTAGCTTTTTGTTTTGTAATGGACAAATCCTGATAGCCATCAAGAATAATCAACTTTAAACTTGCTATTCAAAAGTTGAAATTCTTTTTATTTTTGTGACAGATCCAGGAATCTCTCAAAGATGAAGGATAAAGAATAGTTTGCACTTGGCAGTTTTTATTATTCTTTCCACTGAGGGATCTCAAAAGCACTTGACCTGCATTAATTCAGCTCCATGAAACCAATTTTGATGTTCTGTCAAGGAGAACGTTTTTCTCATCAGGGGAGGAACTCTTGACACATTCATGAACATTCTTCCTGTTTAATTGTAAAATGTGGACTTTGGTTTAGCTCAGAGGTTCTTTCGTTTGTTTTTTTAGTTTTATATTTATTTATTTATATTAGAATATCATTACTTGACAACATCGTGCTAGTTTCTGCTGCACATCATTGCGAATCAGACATGTGTATACATATACCCACTTCCTCTTGAGCCTGCCTCCCACCCCACCCCCATCCCACCCATCTCGGTCATCACAGATCACAGAGTCGAGCTCCTTGTGCTATAGAGCAGGTTCCCACTAGCTCTGTTTTATACATGATGGTGTATATGTGCCAATCCTAATCTCCCACTTCACCATATCCCCCACACCCCCCTCTCCACCATGTCCACAGATCTGTTCTCTACATCTGCATCTCTACTTTTGCCCTGCAAATGGTTTCACCTATCCTTTGAAGGGGCCAGTTTGGGGCAGACTAGGATGAGGACTCCCCAGAACTAGATTTCCTAAAGCTGCTTTTTGTCCAAGTTCTTCTGGACCTTCCTAGGAACCGTTATTTTTCCCATTCATT
This sequence comes from Cervus canadensis, assembly GCF_019320065.1. Lineage (NCBI taxonomy): Eukaryota > Metazoa > Chordata > Mammalia > Artiodactyla > Cervidae > Cervus > Cervus canadensis. The sequence goes on from NC_057386.1 coordinate 100,035,219, forward strand.
AATGTTCCACTATCGAGTTTAAAGGTGGGATAGTGGCAAAGAATCCATCTGCCAATGTGGGAAACACAGGAGACATGGGTTCAATCCTGGGTTGGGAAGATCCCCTGGAGGAGGAAATGGCAGCTCACTCCAGTATTCTTGCCTGGAAAATTCCACAGACAGAGAAGGCTGACTGGGTACAGCCCATTGGGTCTCAAAGAGTCAGATACAACTGAGCATACACAAACATCGTGTTTAAAATATCAACTGTAGCCAAATCTTTTCCTCAGACCTCCAAACACCCCCCTCTGTTTCCCCCTGCAGCATTCTGGCCTCTCATTTATGATCCCCACTCTATAAACACAAGCTCAGCAGGAAGATCTGTGATGCTGTAACCCCCATCCCTGGGTAACATCGCCTCTGATTCCCACACCTCACACTTGCCCCAGAGACCCTGAAGGTCTCCACCTTTGGGACCCTCCACACAAAGACATCATCTGGGGCCTCTCTCATCCTGCCCCGCAAACTGGTCCTTATTTAGTAAGATTTGGAAAAAGTAGAAAACTTAAGAGAATAAAAATATTAAAACTCCCATAATCCCATTAGTCAGAGATCACCACTGAGAATAGAAAAAGGGAAACAGGACCAGCATGTTCATTCAAACCCCAAACCGTGATCTCAGTTGCATTCCAGACAAAGAGGCCTCTGACGGCAAGATTTCCATTGAGAACAAAGGAAAGGGAGAAAAAAATCTGCAGTTGACCTTGAAACCAGCCAGACTCCAGGCACAGTTTGACTAGAACAAGGCAGATGATCTAGTTGCCTCAGCTGGAGGGTCAGGCCTAATTAACAGCATCTAAAAAGACTGCCTTTCATGTACCCCTAAGTTCTATTTACAGTAGCCAAGGCATGGAGGCAAGCTCAGTGTCCATCAACAGATGAACAGATAAAGAAGATGTGGTACATACATGCAATGGAATATTACTCAACCACTAAAAAGAATGAAATAGTGACATTTGCAACAACATGGACAGGGCTAAAGATTATCATACTAAGTGAAGTAAGTCAGACAGTGAGACAAATATCATATGATATCGCTTATATATGAAATCTAAAATATGACACAATTGAACTTATCTACAAAACAGAAACAGACTCACAAACATAGGGAACAGACTGGTGGTTGCCAAGGAGGAAGGTTGTGGAGAAAGGAAGGAATGGGAGTCTGGGATTAGCAGATGCAAATTATCACATATAGAATGGATCAACAGTGAAGTCCTATTGTTTTGCAGAGGAAACTATATTCAATATCTCGTAATAAAACATAGTAGAAAATAATATGAAAAAGAATATATGTATTTGTATGTATAACTGAACCATTGTTCTGTACAGAAGAAACTAGCACAACATTGTAAATCAACTATACTTCAAATTTTAAAATGATGTAATTAAAAATAAAAAAGAATAAAAAGGCTGCCTTTGCAATTGTATCATTAGTCATATATCCTTTACAGTGTCACTTTAACATACCAAGGTTTATCCACTGGTTATGCTGCCTTTTACTAACTACAATTTTAATTTATTATAAAACTATCTGTGTAGTAAACAACACACACATGCACACCTCTTAGTCTTAGACCATTCCTAAGATTCTTGGTGGGTTTTGGGTATTCACATATTGGCTAAGATCCTTTCTGTTGTGAGAAATAATTCATTTGAGAATTTACTAGCTTGCATAACTCAAGAGTTTTAGAGGTATAGAGAAGGAAATGGCAACCCACTCCAGTATTCTTGCCTGGAAAATCCCAAGGACGGAGGAGCCTGTTAGGCTACAGTCCATGGGGTCTCAAAGAGTCAGACACAGCTGAGTGACTTCACTTTCTTCCTTTTCTTTCTTTCTTACTTTTTTTTTTATTTATTTTTATTAGTTGGAGGCTAATTACTTTACAATGTTGTAGTGGTTTTTGCCATACGTTGACATGAATCAGCCATGGATTTACATGTGTTCCCCATCCCGAGCCCCCTCCCACCTCCCTCTCCATCCCATCCCTCTGGGTCTTCCCAGTGCACCAGCCCTGAGCACCTGTCTCATGCATCCAACTTGGGCTGGTGATCTGTTTCACCCTTGATAGTGTACTTGTTTCAATGCTCTCAGAACATCCCACCCTCGCCTTCTCCCAGAGTCTAAAAGTCTGTTCTGTACATCTGTGTCCCTTTTTCTGTTTTGCACATCTGTGTCTCTTTTTCTGTTTTGCATATAGGGTTATCGTTACCATCTTTTTAAATTCCATATATATGTGTTAGTATACTGTATTGGTCTTTATCTTTCTGGCTTACTTCACTCTGTATAATGGGCTCCAGTTCCATCCATCTCATTAGGACTGATTCAAATGAATTCTTTTTAATGGCTGAGTAATATTCCATGGTGTATATGTACCACAGCTTCCTTATCCATTCGTCTGCTGATGGGCATCTAGGTTGCCTCCATGTCCTGGCTATTATAAACAGTGCTGCTGCTTTCTTACTTTTAAGTGACTTGAGTTGTGTCTTCACTCTGGGTATAAAATGATGCCACTGGAACTCCCCAATTAGCTTTGCCGGTCCCAAGGTGTTTGCTCCATCTTGTGGTTGTGTCTTCTAGTCTCCTTGTGGTGACTGCCTCTGACCACCCCCAGTGACTTCAGATTCATACCATTGCAACACTGGACCCAGCAGAGGGGTCAGTCTCCTCGGGACAATGAACAGAAATGTTGGCATCAAGTCTCACCTAGCCTGACGTAGGCTGTGCCCACCTCTGCACCAAGCCCTGTCCTGTGGATGTGGTCAGTTCCTCTGAATTTACAGGCTGGGTGGAAGTGAAGGGGGCTGCCCTCAGGAGCATCAGGCTAAGTCCCAGGAGTAAATAAATCTGTGACGCTAACAACTGTCCACTGAGTGATGTTTGTGTGACGTTTTAAAACACTGGACACCCATAGACTTCATTATTATCAGTAGGGTAATGAAAATAGGAACTTCTAATTCTAGTCAGCACTGTATTTGAAGTATTGTCCGTATTTGAGAGGTGTGAATTTGTTTCCGTTACGTATTTTTTCTTGAATTATCCGTTCCTGTCCTTTTTTTCTCCTTTCAGTTTTTTGATGTGTCATTGACATACAGCATCAGATATGTGTAATATATACATACGATGACTTGATTTATTGCTTAACACAGTAAATACAGTTAAACCCACCACTTCACCACTGCATATAGTTCACCCCCAAAAAAGAGTAAAAAATGTCTTTTTGTGCTAAGAATTCTTAGGATTTACTCCCTTAGCAACTTTGAAATAAACTAGTTATAGTCATCATCGTGCACATACCATGCCCAATACTTCTTTACCTTGTAACTGGAAGTCTGTGCCTTTGATTGCCTTCATCCAATCTGTACCTCTGGCAACCATAAATCTGATCTCTTTTTCTGGGAGACATGTAGTTTTTACTTTTATATTCCACAATTTCTGCCATCTGCAAGCAACATGGATGTTTTGTGGGCAGTGTGCTAACTGAAACAAGTCAGACAAAGACAAGTCTGTCCTTCACTCAACTGTTGTTAAGGTGTTTGGTTTTGTGTTATTGGTCTTTTCTTTTTTTTTTTTTTTTTGGCTTGCCAGTTCATGCTTTCCATGTTTATTCTGACATTCAGGATGATGTCTGATGATAGTATAATTTTATTCATTTGCAACAATGCTTTTTTTTTTTTTCTTTGACTTCCGTGTCTACCAAGAATTATATAAGATATATTGTTCTTCCAGTAAAAGACTCTAGTAAAGATACATCAGGCTTTTTTTCCTTGAACACAGGTTTCTCACCCCATTTTGCCTGGTATGTCTTAACTGTTAGCTCTGTAAACAGAGGACTACACACAGAATTTTTCCTCCCCTCCATCCTCCCTACTTATGTTTCTGAATATTTGTCTTCTTCCAAAGTTTTCACTTTTTCTTACAGAGAACCAATTAACCAATTAGGTAAGTTGGTACTTAGCATCTGCATTATCTTGTTGTAAAATAGATGGCTGGTTGTTTTCAGCCCTTTGTTTCTGTTTCTGAATTCTGAGAGACTTTATCATTTTTGTCCTTCGTATTGCTGATTTTATTTTTACAGTGTCACAGTTATAAAGTTTTTACAGTTCTGACCTTTTCTCTTATACCAACTGCCTTATATTGACTTCTTTTATTTCACTCATAGAAACCATATTTCTTTGAAGTTCATCAAAGCAAAAAGCAGGTCCTACCTAAAATACTCTTTTCCGTTCCTCCTTCCATTATTCTGGGAGCCTTCTGTTATTCCATTCAGTTGCTTTATTTAGCTTCCAATTATCCCAACCTAAATTTCCTTAGAGTCTTGATGAGGGGATTTTCTCAGATGCTCTTGTTTTCCACTTGGGCAATTTTAGAGAACTTGATTATGAATGCAAACATGAGGGACTGTTACAAACTGAATAAATGGAGAAGTCAGGGGATGGTAGCAGAACCATATGAAAAATGGACCAAAATTTACATTGGCTCAGCTCTGTCTCTGTAATGAGACTGGACCACTTATATAGAAACAGCCCTGCTTGCTCCTGGTCACCTAGGAAAACTGTTCATCCGAGATGCAGTTCACTGATATAGAAGCCATTCCTGACCCGAGGACCCACTCTCTGCCCAATTAAGGTTAAGAATTACTTCTAATGCCAAAGATAACTTACCAACTAGTAGAAAAATATTTCCAGAGATGGCACTATGGCTATTATAGATTGTTGCTTTCGATAGACTTGTGTCCCAAGGCTGCTCTGAGATTCCATGGGTCTGAATCAATTAAAAGAACTTCAAAAGTTTTCTTGTCAGTTTTCCAGCTTCCTTGTCTTGTCTGAAAGTTTTTGCTACCTTCCTCTCCAACACTGTTGATGGAGTTAAAAGTTGGAACAATATAAGGGACATCTGGCAATACCTATAACATCCCTGATTTATCACTTCTATGTCTAAACATACACAGACTTGGCTACATACACACACACATGCTGCATTTTTTAAATTCATCCTAAATTTTTACTGGCAAAATCTCAGTAACAACCTGAATGTTATATTAATGGGACAAGGCTATCTTATGAGGATATATCTCACAAAAAAGATTAAAAGATACAAGGACTTCCCAGGTGGCTGAGGGTAAAGAACCTGCCTGCCAAGCAGGAGATGATGCAGGTTCAATTCTTGGGTCAGGAGGATACCCTGGAGAAGGAAATGGCAACTCACTCCAGTATTCTTGCCTGAAGAATTCCATGGACAGAGGAGCCTGGTGAGCTGCAGTTCAACAGGTTGCAAAGAGTCAGACACGATTTTAGTGACTAAGCAGCAACAACAAAAGGTACAAGGTAAAAGATGGGAAAATATAACTACTAAATGTTATGTATTTTTAGGAGAGTTAAAAAATAGAAAATAATAAAATGATATGTGTATAAGCATATGAGATATAGGAAATATACCCATAAAAGCTTTGAAAACATCTCAAAGACAAAACTGGCCACAAATTGGCAATAAGTTGTGGATGGGAAAGTTTGGGGACATTTCCTCTTAATTTTATACAATGCTATTTTTCTAGACTATTTTCGGAAATTTCTAAATTTGCCAAACAAAGAAAGAACATCCAGAGTTTAACATTAGTCATTCAAATTGGGCTACTTTCAGTACTGAGCAGGACCCTGTGTGGCTCCTGGACACAAAAGCTTTTCTGTGTCCCCCATTTCATGATTACAGGAAATATGCTTCATTCAGCTTCCATGACCTTACCTCAGTTTCAACAAGCAGGTTTAAGCAGTTGCTAATCAGGGAAATGAGGAGATGCAGAAACAAGGGAAGAGCCATGAAGAAGCAATAGTGCACCCTTAAGGCAAGGTCCTGGTTCCCTCTTAAGGGATATACATAACAGTATTTTTGAGCTGTTTTGAAGAGGCTGAAACCCCCAGTAGGCAGGAGAAGTTAACTGTCTGCTGCCCACAAGCACGTAGACCCCAGACCAGTTGGAACCAGAAGGCTGATGATGCTGACTCCCGATTACCTCACCACCAACCAATCAAAAGAATGTCCACAAGATGATCACACCCTCTTTGGACCATTCCTATATAACTCCTCACTACCCGCTCCAGGGTGAGACTCACAGTTTTGAGGGCATTAGCCCACTGTGGCCCCCCTTTGCCTGGCAAAGCAATAAAGCTGTCTTTCTTCTACTTTCCCTTAAACTCTTGTCTCCAAGACAGAATTGGTACAGAGAGTGCATTTGGCTTCACTGCGCTGACAGTCTCCTATAGTCAGTTCTCATGCTCAGTTTCATGAATCTGATTTAGGACGCGCACAGCAATAAAGAGCAGCTTTCAGCAAGCAAAAGCAAGCAGTACCTGGAAGCAAGGTCTTGGTTTCCCAGACTGGGAGTCCTAATTACTGGACCACAGGAGCCTGCAGTTAGGGCTAGAGTCCCTAGTCCTTGCCTGCCTAGTCAAGAATGAATTCAGGTGAGGAGGCAGAAGGTAAAGAATAGAATAAAAAGTTTATTGAAAAGAAAAGCATGTGTGAAAAGGTGCATGGGCAAACTCAGAGAGAAAATCGAGCCTTGTGAAGTTTAAATGCTTTATGTGAAAGCAGTTTTCTGGGTCTTTGTCTTCCCTCAGGCCAATCATCTTGCTCTGCCTCCCACCCCCAGTTAATCTGTCTCAGGATCCTCCCCTGGGGTGCTCACACACCCCTCAGCCAAGACGGATCTTGAAGTGAAGGCTTCTGGGAGGAGCAAGACTCACTAAGGCCTGGAATTATCCTCTGACTTTTGACTCCAAAGAGCCTTTCTGCACACATGTAGTATCTCCCTTACCCTAAAAAAGGAGAAAGTAGAGATCCCTTAATCCTTTATTCAGACAGGGTTTTACCTCTCTTTGTCCTTGCCATGATTATTTCCTTGAGATGTTTACAAGAGAAAAAGACTGGCTATTGACCCTGTTTCTGTAACTCTTCTTCATGAGCTGCTTAATCTACATATCCACCGCACTCAGGACCCAGACACAGCATGGACTTCATCCTAATAACAGGATCCTATGTTGCTCAGCCAGCCTCTAGGTTGTCCCTGGACAGTAGCTTTCCCAGGAGGATGCTAGGATCAAGGACTTCTTCCCATATCCTGTGTAGAACAGCTGTTCAGGGAATGCTCATGAATTCACAGTTTAGTAAGTAAATTGCTGAGCCCCTAAGTATGTTTGTATTTTCAAGGTTTGCTTTGTTTGACAGCATTTATTCACAAACAAAAGAAGGATCATTCATAGTTTCACATTATTTCTCTTTTCAAAATAAATGCTGAACTATTCATTAACTTTAAGAATTTAAGTAGATTTAATGACAACCTTCATAATATACAAATTCTTCTTCCTCCTGGGCATTTTCCCCATCTTTTAATTTCTTTTTTGGTTTGTTTGATTGGTCTTTTATTTGTTTCATTTTTTCCCTCCATCTTTACACATTAAATTTGCTATGAATAGAACTCATAGTATGTTTTTTCATGTTTTCAAAGGCTTTTCTGCCAGCCTGAGTATTGAAGTCGCTTCCTCTAGTGCTAAAAAAGCTTTCCTCCTTTTTTCTAACCCTCTCATCTTTGTCCTTAAAGATAGTGGAACAGCCCCACCCAGTGCTGCCACATTTATTCCAACAGTCATACAAGAACAATCAACAGGATAAAAGAAAGCATATCATATGAAATTTTGCTCTGAGTTTAAAGACGGCACCTGGGTACTCACAATAAGAAACTTCCTTCCCAGTAGAAAAGCAAACTTCTTATCTTCTTTCTAAAGCTTTGACTCTAATGTCAGGTAGAATTTGAGCAATAGCAATTCATGGCTTTCCTTGTGGCTCAGGCTGGTAAAGAATACACCTGCAACGCGGGAGACTAGGGTTTGATCCCTGAGTTGGGAAGGTCCCCTAGAGAAGGGAAAGGCTACCCACTCCAGTATTCCGGCCTAAAGAATTCCATGGATTGTATAGTCCATAGGGTCGCAAAGAGTAGGACACAGCTGAGTGACTTCCACTTTCATTTCTGTTACCATTATGAGTCATTGAATTTTCACAAATCCTAATGCATATGTAGGCTTTAAAGTCTATTCTTCAGGTCTAAGGTTCTTATATTTTTCTTGTACATTGCTTCCATCCAACATAATTAGAATCAATGGGAATTGTTGTTGGACTGCAGCACGCCAGGCTTCCCTGTTCTTCACCATCTCCCAAAGCCTGTTCAAACTCATGTTCATTGAGTTGGTGATCCCATCCAACCATCTCATCCTTTGCCATCCCTTTCTCCTCTTGCCTTCCATCTCTCCCAGATGATGCATGGGGATTCTCCAGTAGAGAATACTGGAGTGGGTGGCCATGCCCTTCTCCAGGGGATCTTCCCAACCCAGAGATCAAACCCAGGTCTCTCACATTGCAGGCAGATTCTTTACTGTCTGAGACAACAGAGAAGCCTTCATTGGTGAGACTCAGTTCATTTCCTTCATTGACAAAAGTGCCCTTTCTATGGTTAAATGATTTTGATGGTTAAATGAATTTCCAGAAAAAGACCTGTGATTGAGGACAGTATTTCATCTAAAGATTTTCGCCTTGCTGGCAATAATAATCCTGTTGGTTTTGGGAATAACCAAGGTCAATTACTCTTCTTGTATTTTGTACAACCACCAACAACAAATATTTATAAATGTCCAGAAAAGAAATTCTTTTGCAATCTTTCTAGATGTCACTTTGGAAAATTCTTATCTTTAAAAAATAAAAAGGATTGATCATGATTAGGGTGACAAACAAGGGCACTTTAAGAATGAAAGGAGACACTATTAATAATTATAGCAGGACAACAGGGGCAAATCAAGAGGGTCTAAAACACCAAGAACTGACTGTCACCTCAGTAAGATTTTCAAACTGAAATCCACATTTCAGATAATAAATGACAGTAGATTTTTCCATGTCACTGGATTTAGTAAAAAAAAAAAAAAATGAGTTTATTAATAAATCTTTTAACAGTGTGTACAGCAAAGTTTAGATTCTTGCAGTGTTAAAAAATGAAACACGAGAAAAAAATCTTTTTGAAATTATTTTACTTATCTATATTAAGATGGCTAGCCCATAATTTGTTTTGTAAATTCAGAAAAAAGCTTCATTTCATTTTCAAAAACTGATGACCTTCAAAATTTTACATTGGCATATTTGGCATGTTTATAAAAAAATAAAACCTAGAAATAGGTTATTTTCTATGACGGTACATGAAATGCTATAATAATGATAAAGGTATTGATGGGCCCGCTGTCTCATCCAGGACATGTGTAAGAAAGAATGAGAAGAAAAGGAGATGAAAGACAGATTTGACATCAAAGCTCCTGCTTTTATGTTTTATGTTATTTCATTCTTGAAAACATTATTTAAAGAACATTGTGTCAAGGACAAAAAAAATTCAAAGACTTAGAATTGATTGAATCCAGTAAAATAACAATTTTTATCAATACACTTCAATGCCCCTGTTCTCTGGAGTTGAAAACCATTAAGCAGAAGTTTGATGTTTCTTATTGTAACATAATTTGCAAAAAAAAAAGTTACTAAGTAATGACTTACATTGAGTTATATTGTCCCAGAGCCTACTACATTTGTCCCTCCATAGCCTAGAGAGTATTTGGTGAATTATTTTCCACTTCATTTTCTTTTTCTCCCTTTCTTCCTTTTTTCTTTCCTTCCTTTCTTCTTTCCTTTTTTCCTTGCTTCTCTCCTTCTTTCCCTCCTTATTTTTCTTTTTCAATAAAAATAATTACCCCTGAATGTCAGTACATAAACACATCTTTCTGTGAAATAGTTGTGCTGTCAATGTCAGAGGCAGTTTTCAGAACACTTGCTTGAGATGCTGGTCACACTCTGTGGGGCTCCAACTCTTGATGAAACTTTCTCCTGTCAAATTACAGCTCAGGTTTTAAATGTGACTCAGAGACTCTGTACAATGAATTTGAAATGTCAGTTTTATGAGTCTCTCTGCAGTACACCACATGAATTTTTAAATTGCCCTTTAGGTCTACCAAAGGAAAAAAAAAAGTGCATCTTTCAATCCTAGTACTAAATATCAGAGACTGACACAGACATAATCCATCATATTTAACAAACACATTATGATTTCATTAAGCACACAGTCATCCCAAAGACTTAGTCATCTAAGAAAAACCAAACACTGACCACGACAAAGCAGCATCTGAAAGAATCAGGTAAGAGACTATTATTCTAAAATATGGTTGAGTTATTTAAAATTTAACAAAAGCAGCATTTACTGTTCATGAGAAAACACAGATTACTCGCAAAATCATGTTAGGATAGCAGTTAATCATTTAGAGGAGGGATAAATTAGAATCATAATGATCCTACATAAAAAAAAAATCTTTAAGCACTAGAAAAAAATCTACTTGTATAGATGATGCTGGAGCTCTGGGTTGTGAAAGGCCTTTCAAACACACCCGATGGCCATCAGAGAGATGGATCCCAATGCCAGCTGGTGAAGCAGAGAAAGTGAGCACACAGCTTGTGGGCAAGTTATATTTGTGTCAATAAAGTCATGAGAACTCTGCCTCCCAGAAATATATGCATATATATACATAAAGTTTATATATATGAAAATAATAACTATGTATATTACACATATACATAATTTTTAACCTTATAAATTAAGTTTATGATTTCCTGGTGGAAATTTTTCACTAGTCCATTTTTACTTTGTCCCTATGTTCTAAGGCAATCATAATCACTATAATCTAGAATTTTACATTTAAATCATTATCAATTTCTCTAAAGTGTAAACTTTTTAAATAAAATTTTTATTTTGAAAGAATTGCACAAGTCTTATAATGAGTTTCCAAACTGAGTTTTAGGATAGGCAGAATAATCCCCTCGGATGTCCTCATATGAATTCTCAGAGGTGGAAGAAGGGACCCCCAGACAAGGGTGTAGGTGGTCTCTAGGAACTGAAACTAGTGAGGGAACAGATTTCTCCTAGAACTTCCAAAACCGTGTAGCTTTGCTGACACATGATGGTTACAAATGACTTTCTGACTTCATTGTTTCTTCTACTTTTATTAGTTAGTATTCTTACCATAAAAGATTCAGATCCCAATTACAGTTCATTGGAAGGAGGGGTTTCCACACCAGCAAGTGATTCCCTGACCCCAGCTGGGTGTCCTACAATTCAGCTCAATCCTGACTCCACCTCTTCATAGGCTAAGGGTTTCCCACACAAGACTGTCCCCCACCACTTCACGTGTGGATCACAAGCCCATGTTGCACCTGCACTTCTGACTAATGGACTGTAGATCAGAGGTTCCTGCAACACCCTCCTCAGGTTTAATTCTCTGGAACAGCTCACACAACTCAGAGAAACATTATATGATTAAGATGATCAGTTTATTATAAAAGGATGTAACTCAGGAACAGGCTTCCCTGGTATTGCTCAGATTGGAAAGAATCCGCTTGCAATGCAGGAGAGACCCAAGTCCGATTCCTGGGTTGGGAAAATCCCCTGGAGAAGGGAATGGCTACCCACTCCAGTATTCTTGCCTGGAGAATTCCATGCACAGAGGAGCCTGACAGGCTATACAGTTTATGGGGCTGCAAAGAGTCAGACACAACTGAGCGAATAAGTGCTCACACAACTCAGAAATAGTCAGAAGGAAGCAGTGCACAGGGCCGGGTATGGGAGGGGTGTGGAGCTTCCCCAGTCTGAGCCCACCTCTCTCCCCAAATCTCCACATGTTCACCAACTCTGAAGCCCTCTGAACCCCATCCTTTTGGGATTTCAGAAAGACTTAATTACACAATCGTGATTGATGAAATCATTGACCATTGATAATGATTCAACCTCCAGCCCTCCTCCTCCCTGGAGTCAGGGGTGGGACTCCTTCAGTCATGTGTTGTTTCTTCTGGCAACCAGCCCCTACCCTTAGGTGACCCCAGATTTTCTAAAACTCACCTCATTAGCATGACAAAAGACAGCTTGATCTCCCTCACAACTTAGGCAATTCCTAGGAATATAGAAGGCCTGTGCCAGGAAGGGGGACAAAGACCAAATATATATTTCTTATTATAAATCAGAATATAACAAAAATATTATTATAAACTTCTGAATTTTTAAAAGCTCTATAATCTGCTACTATCACTCATTTATCAGATTTTTCCAGGTTTGGCCAAAGCTGTTGTTGGTCAGTCACTCAGTTGTGTCCGACTCTTTGCAACCCATGGACTGAAGCACATCAGGCCTCCCCGTCCTTCACCATCTCCAAGAGTTTGCTCAAACTCATATCCATTGAGTCAGTGATGCCATCCAACCATCTCATCCTCTGTCGTCCCCTTCTCCTCCTGCCTTCTATCTTTCCCAGCATCAGGGTCTCTTCCAATGAGTTGGCTCTTCACATCAGATGGCCAAAGTATTGGAGCTTCAGCTTCAGCATCAGTCCTTCCAATGTATTCAGTACTGATTTCCTTTAGGATGGACTGGTAGGATCTCCTTGCAGTACAAGGTACTCTCAAGAATCTTCTCCAACACCACTGTTCAAAAGCATCAATTCTTCAGGGCTCAGCCTTCTTTATGGTCCAGCTTTCACATCCATATATGACTACTAGAAAAACCATGACTTTGACTAGACAGACGTTTGTTGGCAAAGTAATGTTTCTGCTTTTAAATATGCTGTCTAGGTTGGTCATAGCTTTTCTTCCAAGGAGCAAGCATCTTTTAATTTCATGGCTATAGTCACTGTGCCCATTGATTCTGGAGCCCAAGAAAATAGTCTGTCACTGTTTCCATTGTTTCCCCATCTATTTGCATTGAAGTGATGAAACCAGATGCCATGATTTCATTTTTTGAATAATGAGTTTTAAGCCAGCTTGTTCACTCTCCTCTTTCACCCTCATCAAGAGTCTGTTAAGGTCTTCACTTTCTGCCATAAGGGTAGTGTCATCTGCATATCTGAGGTTATTTTATATTTCTCCTGGCAATCTTTCCAGCTTGTGCTTCATCCAACCATGCATTGTTCATGATGTACTCTGCATATAAGGTGGCCAATGGAAACCTGTGAAACTGGTTCCTATGTCCTTTGAGGTTCCCCCCTTCATTTAATTCTCATCTGTTTCCTGACACAAAATATTGCAAGCTCACTTTGTACCTTCCCTGTGACAGCTCTGGAATCAGATATTTTCCCAGAGAATTCTGATAATTCTTAGTGTGGAATGTCATTTAGGGGGGAAATAAAAAGGCATGACCATTAGTTGTGCTCACAGTCATTAGTGGAAAAGAGAAAGTGTTAGTTGCTCAGTGGTGTCCAACTCTGCGATCCCTTGAACTGTAGCTCACCAGGCTCCTCTGTCCATGGAATTCTCCAGGCAAAGGATCCTGCTGTCATAGTCATTGGGTTGTCCTCATTTCAAGGCCCTTTTAGAGGTCAGAGTTAGGAAACTGAGGATTTTTTTAATTATTATTATTTCATAATGACACTTCTAACTATAATCAAATATCATAGCATTATTTCCTACTTTTCCCATTTTGTATTCTTTCTTTTACAATAAGAACCCTGGTGCCCTGAAATAACAATATATTCAGTAATGTTGTCAGTTTGACAGACACAAAATAGTTTCAAGTTATTACATCTGTATGTACCATTACCAACAACATAGTTATTATGAGAAATCTGATATTTCATTGCAGTTATTTTTGTTTTTAACTGAGCTTCCAGTATCAAAGCACTGTGCTCAAAAGGCATTGTTATTTTTCAGGTATATTCTTTGTGTTGTTAACACACTTTGAGTGTCTAATTCTGTTAATATTCAGATTTGGGTATTTCCCCTCTTGTTAATCTCATTGTATTTGTTGGAAATATCAAACAGTAACATGTTTCTAGAACTCAAAGTTACACAAGTTATAGAAGTTGTCCTTTTATGTTTCTTAAGACAAAAAAGCAGGCACATGTTTATGTCCTTATAGCCCTTGTTTCTTCCACAAAAGTAGAATGGTGTGTATACTCTGCACTTTACTTATTAACAAAATATCCTGGAAATCACTCCAGTTTATAAATTGTTCTCATTCTTTTCACTGACTCATTTACTCCATAATCTAAATGTTTGTTCAGCTAACTGCACAATAGAGATGTCAATGGCTATAAGTGTATGATTCTTATTTTCTGTTTTCTTCTTTTAGCAACTTTGTATGGATATAGGTGGCTTTTCTTTCTTTCTTCCTTTCTCGCTTCCTTTCTGTTTTTCATCTTCCTTTCCTTTCCTCCTTCCTTCTTTCTTTCCCTCTTTCTTCTGTCTTTCCTCCTGAGCTTCTGGACAATGGAAGAACTTGGAGCAATTGATGACTTTCCTGCTTTAGAAGTATATACCCTCTATCAGTTTAAGGCAGTGCAGTTTCTTTAAGGGTGATCTTTTTGGATGAGGGGCTTGGTATGTTTGGAATTCTGTCTTGTTTCTGCAGGATCCTTAACTTCCCACCTCCCCTATTCTTTGGCATCCCATCTCTCATGGTGCCTGTCTCTGTGCCTTATTGCTTTGATTGTATAACATTATTTGGTGTTATGGTATTATCTGGTACTTTCTACTACAAAAATTACCTGGTAGCAAGGTTAGAAGGAAAAGCCTTTTTAATACCTATAACCTAACATTTGTCAGCTATCAGTAGCTACAACAATACAAAAACTCACATCTGTGGATCATCACATTGGCTTTCAACATTTCATAATAGTGATATAAACATGTAGACAATGCATGTCACTATAAGAACAGTGAAATCTGATTAATAGATCTATTTCTGAAAAAGCTGTATTAAACCCCACAATTTTAGTGGATTCATCTAATTCACCTTCTACTTATGTCAAATTTTTTATCTGCAGATTTTGAAACTATGTTATTATTCATAGATGCATACAGTTCAGCATTTTAAGATCTCCACTTGTGATTTTTGTGATTACTAATTTATTCAGATCTGTTTCCATCATCTTTGTTGTTGTTGTTCAGTCACTAAGTCATGTCTAACTCTTTGTGACCTTATGGACTGCAGCACATCAGGCATCCCTATCCTTCACTATCTCCCAGAGCTTACTCAAACTCCTGTCCAAGGAGTCCATGATACCATCCAACCATCTTACTGTCTGTCACCCCCTTCTTCTCTTGCCTTCAATCTTTCCAAGCATCAGGGTCTTTTCTAATGAGTTGACTCTTAACATCAGGTAATCAAAGTATTGGATCCAATACTTTGATTACCTGATGTTAAGAGTCAACTCATTAGAAAAGACCCTGATGCTTCAGCTTCAGCATTAGTCCTTCCAATGAATATTCAGGATTGATTTCCTTTAGGATTGACTGGTTTCATTTCCTTGCCATCCAAGAGACTCTCAAGAGTCTTCTGCAGCACCACAGTTCAAAAGTATCAATTCTTCAGCACTCAGCCTCTTTACAGTCCAACTTTCACATCACGTTGGGCTTCCCGGGTGGCTCAGCTGGTAAAGAATCTGCCTTCAGTGAGGGAGACCTGTATTTAATTCCTGGATTGGAAAGGTACCCTGGAGAAGGAAAAGGCTACCCACTCCACTATCCTGTCCTGGAGAAATCCATGGACTGTATAGTCCATGGGCAGCAAAGAATCAAACATGACTGAGCAGCTTTCACTTTCACTTTATTTTGTACTATTTATCTTTTTTCTCTTTCATTTCTTTCATTTCTGTTTTCTTACTTTCAGTTGGATTGACTGATGTTATATTTGCTTCACTTTTTCTTTTATTGCTTGCAGATTATATTTTTCATTTCTAGTCTTTCTTTCCACACCCCCCACACACACTCACACACACATATATGTTATTAGACATTGTTATGCATATTTAAGCTTAGAAAAGTCCAAATCAGTTCAAACAAGATACAGACTCAAATAAGTTCTGGTTTTATGATTTGTTGTTTATCTGACTCTCATATCAGGGCTTTTATTGTCATGTGTTTGTGATTCCTGAGTGTGAACAAACGCTCCTTAGATATTCTAAATGGGAATTTTGAGGCTAATTTAAAAGTGAGTTCTTCATGCAAGAATATAGAGCATATTTCGTCAAGCAAACACAAGCTTCAACTTTTCACTTCTCTACATTTTTTCTTACCCATGCTTTCCGGACTCTTATTTTTCTAAGTTTCAAGCACAACTAACTATTTTTAAATAGTTTGTATATCTTATTCAGAATTTTGAAAGTGAAAGTCACTCAGTTGTGTCTAACTCTTTGTGACCTCATGGACTATACAGTTCATGGAATTCTGCAGTACAGAATACTGGAGTGGGTAGTCATTCCCTTCTCCAGGGGATCTTCCCAATCTAGGGGTTGAACCCAGATCTCCCACATTGCAGGCAGATTATTTACTAGCTGAGCCACAAGGGAAGCCCAAGAATACTGGAGTGGGTAGCCTATCCCTTCTCCAGCAGACCTTCCTGACCCAGGAATCCAACCAGTGTCTCCTGCATTGCAGGTATATTCTTTGCCAACTGAGCTATCAGGGAAGCCAAAACATAGTCCATGGAATTCTCCAGGTCAGAATACTGGAGTGGGTAGCCATTCCCTTCCCCAGGGGATTTTTCCAACCCAGGGATTGAACCCAAGTCTCCCACATTACAGGTGGATTCTTTACCAGCTGAGCCACCAAAAGCCCAGGATTTTAAAGTCTAAAGTACATCTAGCTTGTCATAATGCTAGAAAGGGGGATCAATCTGTAATTTTGTTCTGAAGCACTCATTAAGGATTTCAGAATACTATGAGATTAAAAAATATCAAAAGAATTTTCATATGGATTCTTTTATTCTCTAATATACAATATTACATACAGTAAATATTATCCACAGGGTTTTCTCTATCCTTTGCTATTGAGCTTTTTTTTTTTTTCTCTTTTGTTTCTAGTATTTGAGCAGTGAAGAAATCTACCATCTTAGAAGAGGAAGACAAAAGGACAGATTACAACCTGGCCAAGCTCTGATAAATAACTCCAAGAGGGACATTTCTTGTATAAATCAGACAATTGGCATTTTTTTATCATTCAAGTCACTGAAAGCCAACTCATTTTTTTTTTCCCTCTAGGGAAACACTAGAAAATGATTAAGCAGGCATGATTTATGTGTATGTGACTGGAGAGAGAGAGGTCATTTTCCTTCCCTTTATTAAATATGTAGAAATTGTCTCTTTGAAAGGAGTGGCCAGAACCTTCAAGGACCATGCATCAGAGCAATCAAATTCTGTCTCTTTCAGATCAAGAACAGATTGTAAACATGGGAAAATATCTAGAAACTGACCTTTCAGTTTGCAAGGTCATCTGAGTATCTCTAGGAACAATCATCCTCAAGATATTTCTATAAGCAGCAAGAAACTGCCCTCACTTCCACTGAGACCATGGATCATAACTGTAGTTGCTTATGGCATTGTTTTCTTGTCAACCGAGAAGCTTCTTATAGAAGCTGAAGACAAAGGTGACGTCATGGAGAAGCAAAGGTGGGAAACTGGAAAACAAAGACCAGATGATGACATTCAATCCCTCATGCCTAAACTGAGCACTGCATGTGTAGTCACCTGCAGTGACTTAGTTTCACTAAGCAATGCAGTCCCTTCTCTTTATTTCTTAAATTTTTCTCTATTTTGATTTTCTTGTTTTAAAACAAAATCAATCATGCTAAGAATTATCATTTCATAGTCACTCAACCACAATATATATGTGTGTATGTGCATCTGTGAGTGTGTTAATCACTTGTCATATATATATGTGTATATATACATATATCCTATATCACCAGTAAATATGCAAACACAAGCAAAACTATAAATACCAGTATGTATATGAATAAGTATAGTTTTTTTTTCTTTTGAATGAATTTAAATCATTTACCCCAGATTTTTATATATTACAAAGAGTGCCGCAAAACTTGTATCACCAAATAGAGCGCTGATATTTGACGGTGGCCAAGTACTGTAGAGTAATCAGAAAAAAAGGAGATAATAAGACCTGTATGGAAGGAGAAGCCAGTCTGTCATAACTAGCTTCTTGACTTCAGGTTATTTACCAATACTCTTTGAATTTTATGCTAATTTAAAGATGAAGTTTTTTTAACTGTCAAAATGATGAATCATTGCAATACTTGGAATTCTGTATGGAAAGAGATGCCACCTTCATATGTGCTACAGTGACCACACATGCTGTAAAATGAGAAAGTATCAGCAAATGCAGCCTATACGTGTCACCCAGGACTAGCTCAACATTTATGACTACAGCTTAAAGAATGGCATGATATCTAAATTGTTATAAGGATCATTCAGTAGGAACTAGTATGGTTTGGCTTAGAAAAAGAGAAAACTAGGGGAATATATTATTTCAAATATTTGACTTCAGTTTCTCAATATAAAGGTAGAAGTCGCTCAGTCGTCTCTGACTCTTCATGACCCCATGGACTTTAGCCTGCCAGGCTCCTCCCTCCGTGGGGTTTTCCAGGCAAGAATACTGGAGTGGGTTGCCATTTCCTTCTCCATTCTCAATATAAAAGAAACTATAATCAGTTGTTGGGAATGAAAGTCAAATTTTGACTGCAATAAACAGAGAATTTCTTAGCAATGAATGTTTAGTAATGAGACAAGATGTTCCTTTACTGAATTTACTTATAGGAAGGTAGATTGTTTTAGGAACACACCATGTGAGAACAATAAAAGAAGGAATATGTACTCTGTGTCTGACATCACGATAATCGCTTTCAAGAATGTAACATCACAGGGGATTAGAATATATTCTTGCGCATGGTAGGCATGAAGTTCTGGATGCACTTTAAACTCATCCCTATAGACAAGCCTATACCAGTTAACTCACACACACACACCTTCCAGTTAGCGCTCTGTCAGAAGGTTCACTATAAAGCCCTCTTTCTAAAGCTTGTCTGTCACACTACAGGGGTTAGGGGCTGTTAAGTAAAACTGAGTCAACTGAGTATCAGCTTCAGTGTATTTCTTTTATTCTGAAATTTTATGAAGTCATGTAGTGAAAAGCTGCAGGAAAAGAAAAGTGGTCTACTAGGAGAAAATGATATGTTGTAAAGCATTAAAGTCAAGCTTAAAAGTAAATATTATTCATGTTAAATAAAATTATAGAATATAATTTTTATCACAAATACAAGATGATCTCATTTTTATTTTCTTTACTGAAAATCAAGAGATTCAAAAACCCCCCAAAAAATATAAGAAACCACAGATTTTAGCCTAGTCTACAGAATTTTGACAAAAAGGAATAATCTCTTAATGTAAACTTGAATAATATTTCCAGGCCAAGTTTAGTAAAGCAAAATGTAAATAGTGTTATTCCATTTGGAAGTATAATAACTTTAGACCCGTAAGAGTGATGAAGAAAATATTATCCTAATTCTAGTAATTTGGTGACGTTAAAGCTGAATGATAACTTTAGTACAGTATTTCCCCAAAACATCATTCTTATCCAAGCCTTAATAATCCTGAGTATTATCTCATCATCTTCTCATCCCCACCTAATTTGCATACAGAAAAATAACTTCTAGTAACATTACTTTACCATATTGCTCTGCTGTTTAAAAGAACTAGGGTACCTCCTTATTGTACACAATGGGCCTCCAATCTGCCTACTGTGAGCACAGAGTTGCTGTAAAAGATTATTTTAAATGGTAGAAGAAAGGTTTTATCCGGGCAGTATCATGAAGCTGCAAGGTTATAGCTTCATTTTCTCTCTCCTTCACTCACAACATTCATATCCTGTCTCCAGGATTCCCTCCCCTCACTTGGCGCCATTTCAAAGCATCAATTATGAAGCTTCCAGTGTGGCACACCTCTTGTTCAGTCTGCACTGTAACTAGGACGCTGGGTCCCTGAAGAGTCAGACTGAGTAAGGTAGAGTCAGTAGCCAAAGACGTCACGTGCACGATCCCTTCAGGCCCTTACTTTACTGGATGGACAAGTGTAGGCATCAGTTTGTTAGGGAAGCCGGAAAGGGAGGGGGAGGATGGTGCTGAACTATCCTGAGGAGTCCTAAACAATAGAAATGAACAATTTTCTAAATAATTTATTTTCATTCCAAAAGTAAAACAATACTCATTTTAACAAATCTGTACCAGGTCACAGGGGTACTAGGGGGCAAAAAGAAAGAAACTATTGCAGAGTTTTTAAGTAGGTTCTGAGATATTGTCAGAGTTTTCTTTTATTCTCTCCAGGTTTATGAAGACTTTGAATGGGTAGTTGCTGTTTAAAGTATTTTTAAATGTTAGAATAATGGTAATGACTAATGTCATTGGATAGATTTTCCAGATAAGAATATTGTCTACAAAGCACCATTTCTCAATAAAGCCAAGTGAGTTGCCCAGGGCAGAGATTATTTTAAATAGTAGATTATTTAGAAATGTGAATTCAGTAAATAGGAATAATATTTACAATAAAGTTTTGGTCCAATTCGCAAAAAGAAAACAAACCAAAACATGCAGAAAAAAACTTACTTAAATGCCTTTGTGAGTGATACTCTAGGTTTGTATTCAAGTAGTAAAATCAATTTTTATTATCTATCATGTTGCCAAGCCTTTGACTGTGTGGATCACAATAAACTGGAAAATTCTGAAAGAGATTCTCTACCTTACTCAGTCTGGGAATACCAGACCACCTGACCCACCTCTTGAGAAATCTATATGCAGGTCAGGAAGCAACAGTTAGAACTGGACAGGGAACAACAGACCGGTTCCAAATAGGAAAAGGAGTACGTCAAGGCTGTATATTGTCACCCTGCTTATTTAACTTCTATGCAGAGTACATCATGAGAAACGCTGGGCTGGAAGAAGCACAAGCTGGAATTAAGATTGCCAGGAGAAATATCAATAACCTCAGATATGCAGATGACACCACCCTTATGGCAGAAAGTGAAGAGCAACTAAAAAGCCTCTTGATGAAAGTGAAAGAGGAGAGTGAAAAAGTTGGCTTAAAGCTCAACATTCAGAAAACTAAGATCATGGCATCTGGTCCCATCACTGCATGGGAAATAGATGGGGAAACAGTGGAAGCAGTGTCAGACTTTATTTTTGGGGGCTCCAAAATCACTGAAGATGGTGATTAAAGCCATGAAATTAAAAGACGCTTACTCCTTGAAAGGAAAGTTATGACCAACCTAGATAGCATATTAAAAAGCAGAGACTACTTTGCCAACAAAGGTCCATCTAGTCCAGGCTATGGTTTTTCCAGTGGTCATGTATGGATGTGAGAGTTGGACTGTGAAGAAAGCTGAGCTCAGAAGAATTGATGCTTTTGAACTGTGGTGTTGGAGAAGACTCTTGAGAGTCCCTTGGACTGCAAGGAGATCCAACCAGTCCATCCTAAAGGAGATCAGTCCTGGGTGTTCATTGGAAGGACTGATGTTGAAGCTGAAACTCCAATATTTTGGCCACCTAATGCAAAGAGCTGACTCATTTGAAAAGACCCTGATGCTGGGAGTGATTGGGGGCAGGAGGAGAAGGGGAAGACAGAGGATGAGATGGCTGGATGGCATCACCGACTCGAGCGACATGAGTTTGAGTAAACTCCGGGAGTTGGTGATGGACAGGGAGGCCTGGCATGATGCGATTCAAGGGGTTGCAAAGAGTCAGACATGACTGAGTGACTGAACTGACTGACTGATGTTGAATTTTTAACCTAAGAGCTCTTTGTTGTTTGCATTCTTTCTTTGTTTTCTCATTCTTTTGTTTGAATTTGATTCATTCCTTTCTTTTCCCAAATTCTATCCAGTGCTTTCCTCCCTGCCCCACAATAAATTGTGCAATCATTTATTTTAACCTATACCTTCTCTTCCACGTGACTAGTTTCTTTTTTGTTTGCCTCACATTGGCTTTCAGTTCACATTTCAGGATGGCCTTCTGGGTTGCCATACCTGGGATCTCTGTGAATGTCCTTGTCCAGGAGCCCCCCCAGACGGCAGATCTCTAGGAGCCCCGTGTTTCTGGGAGCAGCCTCACCTCTGGGATAAGCAAGGGATGGGTTAGTCTGGAAAAGGGTTCCATCAAAAGCCTACATTTGTCTCCATGGTTCTGGTGTCTTGCCTAACAGTGATTTGTTGTTGCCTAATTAATCCTTTTAGTTTTTTAAGGAAAAGCCTCTACAAGGTGTTTGCTAGCTGTTAGGGAAGACTTTCCCTGCCTCCTTGCCTCCATTGAGAGGGTGTGAAGCAGAGTGGGGCCAGCAACTTGTCTCCGTGGCTGCCACTTCCTCCTCCATTTATCTGTCACCACTCTTCTCAGAAAGGTATGGAATCATCAGATCACCCCTGTTCTCTAAATTCCCTTCCTTTGCTGATCCTATGACTTTATTTCATTTTAGGCTTATGAAAGGAATGATTTCAGTAAGCCCAGACTCTTTCATCTTCCCATTCAAAGAAAAGCGCTAAATTCCTTAACTTCAGATATCTGGTTTTCCTTAATTAACAATAATCTTTTGATGTTCAGTCTACCCATCCCTTTTTGGAACACTTCTAAGTTACCTGACTCCTTCCCCTGCCTCCTGGAACAATTCTCTCAGGGTTACTTGAGAAGTTGTCCACCAGGCTTAAAGTCCTAAAATTCCTTTCAAAGAAAACATAACTCTCAATGTTTAGGTTTTAAGCATTTTTTTAAGTTGACACTCCCTGGGTCCACCAAGACCAGCTGCGTTCCTGTATAATGGCACTACTTTGGCATGTCATATGTCAAAGGTCACGCTTCCCTGGTGGCTCAGATGGTAAAAAATCCACCTGCGATTCAGGAGACCTGGGTTCGATCCCTGGGTAGGGAAAGTCCCCTGGAGGAGGGCATGGGAACCCCCTCCAGTATTCTTGCCTGGAGAATCCCCATGGACAGAGAAGTCTGGTGGGCTACAGTCCATGGGGTCACAGACTCAGACACGACTGAGTGACTGAGCGCAGCACAGCATGTCAACGTTCCATCTTACAAAAAAGAGCAGTTAACTCACAATGGAGAAAACTTTAGCCACCAAAACTCCAGGGCTTCCAGTTCAGTGATGAAGAGTGTTCCACATTTCTCAGAGGATCTTAGGAGGGTCTCCTGTCAGCAACCTGGGAAAGTGCTGGGACGTGAACAAATTATTTGGAATTATCAAAACTGTGGAAGGCTATATCTGGTGTATGTGATGACCCCTCTTGGCCACCTTGAACCTTCAGAACGTTTGTGTGATCTGGTGTTTGGGAGAAAACAGAAAGTCAGCTCTAACATCTCACTGTGATGTCAGGTCCACAGTGTCTCACAAGTGAAGACAAAGGGAAAACAAGAGGACTTGAGCCATGGAGGACACAGGAGGCCCTGAAGCTGCCTGGGGCTGCGGGGCTGGAGATCAGGACCCCACACCTGGATCACCAGGAGCAGGAGATTCCCCGTCAGTGACACAGGCTGGTTACCACACAGTACAAAACTGCGATGGGTCAGATAATGCTACTAATCAAGACACACCCTGTCAAAAAGTGCAGAGAAGTAGCAAGACAAGATGGTGTCCCCACAAGGCAGAAACGCAGAGTGACAAAGTGATTTTAGGCATATTTGCAACAAAAGAACTGAAATGATACAGTGGTACCCATGGGTATCCCTTCCTTCAGTCTGAGCCGAGAGATGGCAATGCAGCCTTCCAGGCCAAGAAGGAAGGAAGGATGTCTGCCCGTCACAGCTGCTGCTGAATGACTAGTCCACTCCTCAGTGACCTTTGGAAAGTTCAGTGGTACTGATCTCAGTGAGGCAGCAGTGAGCAGTGGCGTGAAGTGAGACCTTAATTTCTGCCCAGAAATCGAACCTGGGTAGCCTGGATGAAAACCAGGAATCCTAGCCACCAGACCAGCAAGAGTTAGAGCCTAGAAGCTATTTTTCCCTGGATTTTTATTGTTCAGCCACTAAGTTGTTTCCAACCCTGAGACCCCATGAACTGCAGCATGCCAGGCTTCCCTGTCCTTCACCATCTCCCGGAGTTTTCTCAAACTCATGTCCATTGAGTCAATGATGCCATCCAACCATCTCATCCTCTGCTGTCCCCTTCTCCTCCTGCTTTCAATCTTCCGCAGCTCAGGGTCTTTTCCAGTGAGTCAGCTCTTTGCATCTGGTGGCCAAAGTATTGGAGCTTCAACATCGGTCCTTCCAATGAATACTCAGCGTTGATTTCCTTTAGAATTAACTGCTGTAGTGAAAAATTCATTTATCATGGAGGCAGAAGCTATAAAGGCAAGCATAAAGTATATTATTAGGGACATAGTATAAAACAAGTGGGAGAGGACACAAAGAAACAGTTTATTTAGTTAAGACAAAAGCAAGGCAGAGATGCACACCCAGGGAGAAAGGGTGTGAGCGTAGCGAGCATCCCCTCAGTGAGGAGGACTGCTGTAAAGAAGAGACGGTTAAGTCACTTTATAGGTCAGTTCTTCCTGGTCTTTGTCTTCCTTCATGTCAATTATCTGGTATTTTTTTCCCACACCTGACCTAACTTAGGACCCTCCACTGGGTACACACACACCCTTCAGTGAAGATGGATCTTGAAGTGAAGGCTTCTGGGAGGAACAAGACTCATTACGGCCTGGAATTGTCCTTTGACTTTTGACCCACAAGGAGTCTTCCTGTGCAAGTGTAGTGTCTCCCTTGTTCCCAGAAGAAGGGAGAGGGAGGTCCCTTAATCCTTTATTCAAACAGGGTTTTGCCCCTTTTTGTCCTTGCCATGACTATTACCTTGACCATTGCCTTGATATCACCTTAAGGTGTTTACCAGAGACAAACACTGGCTATTTACCATGTTTCTGTTGGTAATTCCATTTTAGAGGGCAAACAGGAGGCTGATTGTAAATATCTTAACTGGAGTCCACCTATCTCTTAACTCAGAAAATGCTAACAGTTAAAGTATCCAGCCTGAAGCCCACTTCTTCATACCCCATGAAATGCAAACAGGTTGTAAATGTCTAACCTGGAGCCCATCTATCTCCTATCTCAGTATAGCCTTTAGCACAGAGAATTTAAGCCATGGCCCTGAGTGCCCCAGGGAAGTGGGTCAGAGAAGCTACAGTCTGGGTCTCTATAGCACCGTTGGTTGCATTTTCTATTCAAGTCAGCCTTGAAATTGCTCAGAAGTCCAGCTGCATTAAACAAGGCCATATTGCTCTTAGGAATTAATTAAAATATAGATATATGTAATATAGTATATGTAGTTAATATTTTAACTAAATATATGTATATATCTATTTTATATTTATGTAATTATAAATATTTATTTAATATATACTTTATCTTATACATATAAAGACAGTTCACTCAGATTTACCATTACTTGTGCTTCATTACAATGTCATAAAGACAAAGACAGGTTCTTTTTTTAGATAAACAAAAGATCCCACTGTATAGCACAGGGAACTATATTTGGTACCCTGTAATAACCTATGCGGAAAAGAATATGACAATTAATATATAAAAGAATATATATACACATATAACTGAATGACTTGCTGTATGCCAGAAACTAACACAACATTGTAAATGAACTATACCTCCATAAAAACTTTCCTTGAAAGATCCATTTCTCTAACTGTGCTTTCCTCTTAACAAAAGTTCTCCGTGGAGAGGGCTGGGTTTTCCCAGGAGGGGATCTTGGAGGACATCCCGGTTGCTCCTCTCAATACTGAGGTGCTGACAGGGACCCACAGACTGTGTCTCTGAGGCCACTTGGTCACAGGGAAGAGGCGAACTCAGGGGAGGACACAGACTTCTCTGTTGGAGTTCCAGCCCCCAACTTGCTTCCTTGCGTGGCCCTTAAATCACCCAATCTGGTCAGAAAAACATCAGACACGTTTCTATTCAACATTATAAGTCACATAAGGAAATGTTTGGGGGAAAACAATGACACGTTTTGGAGGAGAGGAAATTCTTGCTTTTAATCACTAATTAGAGTGGTCTGTAATGAAGGATGATTTGATGGCATTTTGTTTTATAGCCTGAGTATTTACACTTTTATTGGCTCCACAAACACCTGGAGTAAAAAGCATTGCTTTCATGTTGTTAGAAAAACATACTGTTCTCTTGTTATTGTTGAATGTAAATGACAACCTGATAGGTTGAATGTAGCAAATATTGATTTAGTGCTGGCCAAATCAATGCATGTCCCAAATATTTGCACTATGCCATTGAAAATTAAATCAAAAGCTCATCATAAAAAAACAGTAGCAGGCACATCAGAAAACTTTCCACACAGTGAGCTTTCCTACAGACCATTCCTGTTACAAAGAAACTAATTTCACTGAGGCAAAAGTCTTTATTACTTTTGGTATATAAAATTCTTTTAAATGTCATCTAGGGATTCTGAGGTTAATGAAGCAATTTTAGAAAATGGCCATTGTGGAGCTGTAGGTTCACACTGAGGTTTCTAAGATTCTGGGCAACATAAAGAATAGTTTTATGTCCATAAATATTGCATTGCCTTTGAATGAGATAGGGAAAGAACTCAAGCAGAACTTTGAGAAGATTCTAATTCAGATTCCAAACAAGAGGGAAGGTCTTAGCTATATGAAATAGTATTTTGGTTGTGTTTTTTTTTTTTCATTTTCTGTAAATGCCAGTTACAGTCACTGTTTGGAGACCACATACTATGACTAAATCAAAGACATAAAGTACTAAAAAATGTTTTGTCTTAGATATTTTAGATAATATAATATTATAAAAAGTTATCATTACAGTAAAATCAAAATAAATTCATAATTAATGGTAGTGAACCAGAATTATCATCAGTATATAAAAGAATTCATTTATATTTGAAGTATTAATATTATATATATCCATTTATCCTGGCAGATAGAGACAAGAAAGAATGACAGTTTCCACAGATATAAAGAAAGGAGACAGGTGGGAGAGATGGAGAAGAAATATTCATATTAATGGCTTTCTTTAGAAAGAGGAAAAATCCTGCAAATAGATTTGGTTGGCAGATAGTAGTCAAGGTGCCATCAGGGAAGTCAGGTGAAATCTTAAGATTTTTTTAAACTGGCTGAAAAATTTTGTGTGTGTTTCGCAAAGCCAAGGGAATACTTTGATTTCAAATTCTAAGTCTAGGGAGATGGCCTAGACGGTGATGCTTTTCCCTGGACTCTACCAATCTCAACACCAAGAACACTGCATCCTGGGAAACTCCTTGATCCTATGCAAATGAGGCCGTTAGTCTCTTTCTCCAAGTAAGTCCATATCAGCTTCAAATGGTAAAAGCAGGGGACCCAGTTGCTGCTTTACAGTGGGCTCCAGTCACACCCTGGATTTAATACCCTCTTCACTATGTACCTGCTCGATGACCTTGAATACTATATCTCTGAGGTTCAATTCCATCGCCTGTTAAAATTCCTAAATAAGTGTAAATGGTCATAAAATGATGTATATGAAGCAGTCTGAAATATACAGCCTTTTCATTCTCTACAAAATTCCAGCTGAAACATAACAGACATTCTCACAAGAAAAAAAAAAAAAAAGTCAAAATCAGGCTTAATACTGAAGCTGCTCAAAACCTATTTTATCAATACATCCATGCTCAAGTAAACACAGAGGACAGAAAATCAGCCCTCTTTTCCATAGTCCTGCAAGAATAGAAAGCAGAGTCTACAAACAAGGTGAGTGGCCGATTCAATACTGATCGGTAACACTGACACTGTATGCCAGTTCTTCACATCTCAGACTGGCTGTTCCTCCTGCTCAGGACTTCATGTTTAAAATGCAAGAACAAAATAGAGATATGTCTCAAGCCAACCACAGTGATTCAGGCCAGACTGCCCCTCCACAGTCATTTTATTGAGTGAGAGAAGAAGGATAGGAAAGTATATTTAGCCAGAGTCCTTCCATCCTGGACTTTTAATCATCTTTATCTTCCTAATGTACAATAGAGGAAGGGGCTTGAAAAGCAGAGTGTTGTTCATTTTAAGAAATATTAATGGCAACCAGCTGCAAAGGAAGAAAGGAAACATTCTCTACCCTGAGAATCTAAAGGAATAATCTCTTGTTCATAAAAGTGATTTCCCCTTGTTATTGAGCTGACAGTTCCCTGGGGTCCCATTCTTAATGGCAGCCCAGCTCCATGGGGGTTAAATCACTAAATTTTATGTGTCCTCAGCTCATTTTCATAATTACAATATCTCTGAATAAGAAGAGAAAGGCTCTTGTGCCCATAAGACAAGTTTGCATGCAAAGCAATTATGCTTTTTATGCATTTGGGGGAAGATTTCTGCTGATTGCCAACACTACCTTAGTGATTACTGTCACTAAATCCATGGGTGAAGTGATTGTGTGTCCTGAACATGAAATCAGTAGTAGAAATAGATAATTGTTTATATATAAACTTATTACTTTTGACTTTTAAAATGAATGTAAACTTCAGAATTTTGATAATAGGTTTTTGCACCAGTTTCGAATAACTTTTAACAAATGCTGTTTTCCTAGTCCGTATCTTTTCATTTATGGAAAATTGGAAAAGGTTCTACACATCTGTTTCTTCAAGGAAAACATCATTTGAAACTGGAAATAATCAGTTTTATTCTCTGTTTAACATTTTAAGCAGGATTACATTGCTATGGGATATGTTAGTAATTTTTTGTATGTTTATTCAGCTATTCTATACCATAAGAAAACTATATTCAGTTATGATTCTATGCCTGCTAATATTGAGAGTTTTTAGAGTATCTAGAAAGAATATTATAAATTACCTCTTAGATATCACCAATAAGTATATTACAAAAGTTATCACAGAATCAGTTCATTATATTACCATAACTGAGAACCCAGCATTTGTTTCATTAAATATATACATTTTCTCTAAGTTTTCATAATACTGGCCACTTATTTGGTCGTGATCATCAGTGGTTGTCCTACTTTGGGTTATTTTTTTTTCCATTTGTAATTCACAGCTAACCTGATAAGTATGATGCTATATGGTGAGTGAGAGACTGTCCACAGCTTTTTAAATTGTCATATCAGCCCTGCCAGGATAACATATCTCTCCCTTGAAAATACACTATTCAGAAAATGTATTGCAATAACTACTCAAAAGGTGAAAAAGAATCAGCTCTTTTCATACTTTTGAAAGACTAACAAGATAATGTAATGTAGATTTAACAGAATGTTTTTGTTTTCCAGTTGCCATGGTTAAGTGGCACACAGCATACAAGATTAATCTAACAAAAATACAATACAAAATATTTTCACAGTAGGAAAAAAAAATTTGAAAGACAAAATCAGCTACCTTTTCCCAAAGAAGTCAGAGCTAGAAAGTTCATCTGTGAATGGAAACGTTTGCACTGCTTTCCAGTGGGGTCCTGACTAGCACCAGGAGGGAAGAAATCCCTAGATACGTGAGAGATTTGAAATAAATGCTGTGGGAAACCTGCCTGAACTTTCCTCACACTATATGCAAACAGACAGTATTGCAGGACATTCTTCTGTCACCTTATCCATGAATATTCCACATCCCCAGGGAACCACGGTAACCTTACCCAGGATCCCATCAGGGCATTTGAAAATGTCCTTCTAGATGACACACACTCATAGTTCAAGTTCCAGTCTAAATTATGCTAATGTGTTCACATGTGCTGAGTAAGTCTCTTCAGTTGTGTCCAACTCTTTGAGACCCTACGGGCTATAACCTGCCAGGCTCCTCTGTTCAAGGGAATCTCCAGGCAAGAATACTGGAGCGGGTAGCCATTCCTTCCCCCAGGGGATCTTCCTGATCCAGGGTTCCAACTCCAACCCACGTCTCTTTACATCCCCTTCATTGGCAAGCAGGTTCTTTGCACTAGGAAGCCCAAATTATGCTAATACATTTTGAAAAAATAAATTTTTCCTTCTATGCCTTTTCTCCCTATTTATAAATCTGTATTATCTAGTCAATCTTCTATCTTATTCACACAGATTTGCTATTTAAAAAAATAAATTATATAAAATACTTTAATAGATAATAGAATTCTATGTATAAACTCTTTGTCTCATCATGAAAATAAAATTCTGATATGGGTAACCAATGACCTAGCAATTACAGTGGCCTATAGATAGAGAGAAATAAGGATTTCTCTGCTTCTGAAGCAACACCCTTATTTATGTGTGCTTCTGACTCTCCTTCCAGGGCTGGACATTCCTGATATGATACTGAAGTCAAACCTGTTTCATCACTGTCAACTATGAGTCATTCATTCCTAAATTGATTAGACATAACCCAAGAATTATAGCTCTGTAGGGACAAAGGGGTATTTAAAGATCACCTATTTGAAGTTCTTCATAAACAAATTGAAGCAGTAAGTGAGGCAAATAAAATGGAAAATAATCTTCATGGAAGAAAATGAGATTTGATGATAATAACAGATTACAATGACTACAGGAGTCATTAGGATGAGGATATGGGAGGGACCAGGAATTCCATCAGCCTTTCTAGTTGTGACCATCCTGGAGGCTGATGTAGGAGTGATAGCACATGACTTCCAGAATCTACCCTCCTCCATTTGGAGGGGGCCTTCAGCAGTCAGTCAAAAGACCATGCTCCTCAGGATTTGTCAGAAAAGAACCAGCTGGAGAGAGTGAGGGGAGTGGGAGAGTTCTTATCTAAAATGCAAGTTTCCAGGTCTCAGACCCTGAAGAAATGGTTAAGAGCTAGACTTTAACGAGAACTCCAGGGAATTCCCATGCACACTAGGTCTTAAGGAGCACTGGATTGTGATTTGAGTGAAGACCCCCTCCAAATGGAGGAGGGTAGATTCTGTGATTGGAGGATTCTGCTGAATTTATAGACTGAGCAACTTATCCCGAATGATGATTTTGTTTTCTTTCGTCCCCATGTGTTATCCATAATGTTGTTCAGTCGCCCAGCTGTGTCTGACTCTTTGCGACCTCAGGAACTACAGCATGCCTGGCCTCTCTATCCCTCTCCATCCCTCGCCATCTCCTGAAATTTTCCCAAGTTCATGTCCATTGTATCAGTGAGTCCATCCAGCCATATCATCCTCTGATGCCCTCTTCTCTTCCTCCTCTCAATCTTTCCCAGCATCAGGGACTTTTCCTATGAGTCGGCTGTTCACATCAGGTGACCAAAATATTGGAGCTTCAGCTTCAGCATCAGTCCTTCCAGTGAGTAATCAGGGCAGATTTCCCTTAAAACTGACTGGTTTGATCGCCTCTCTGCCCAAGACTCCCAGGAGTCTTCTCCAGCACTATAGTTTGAAGACATGAATTCTTTGGTGCTCTGCCTTCTCTTTGGTCCAGGACTCACAATTGTATGTGACCATTGGGAAGACCATAGCCTTGACTATAGGGACCTTTGTCAGCAGAGTAATGACTCTGCTTTTCAACACACTGTCTAAGTTTGTCATCACTTTCCTGCCAAGAAGCAATCATCTTCTGATTTCATGGTTGCCGTCACCATCTGCAGTGATTTTGGAGTCCAAGAAGAGGATGGGCTGCTTCCACCTTTTCCCATTCTATTTGTCGTAGAGGTCATTGAGTTCATATCTTCTCTGAGTTACACAAGCCCCTTCACCACAACAAGGCAGTGATCCATGAAGGGGTTTATCTCATAATGTTCACCAGTAAAATAGATTATGTTTTTGTTTGTAGGGACTGTTTTCTATTTTACCACTACACTTGATAGAAAAGAACCTCATACAACAGCAGAGGATGAGTGTTTTGAGAAAGGAACAGTTCAGATGTCAACAATCCTTCTAGAAGTATTGAAAGAGGACATTCATGGCCTCCATGGAGGCCCGTTGAGGGAACAAAATCAGCAGGTGAAAACTCAGCCATCTGCTGTTATGGTAAATTTTAATGGAATAGGACTTTGCCGGTCATCTTATTTCCTTCTTTCTTTTGTGAGACTGGAACCCCACAGCTTCTCTCATGGACTTAAAATACAACTTTAACGAACTTGATACTATGACATTGAAACTCCCTGAAAGAACTGAGCCTCAGTTAGGGAATTAGTAAGAAAATTTGGAAAAACAGTGTCTGAATTGAGCAGCATAGTGAATTAGAATAAAGAAAGCATTGTGGACCTGGAAAAGTAGGTACAGCTCTCCAAACCCTAAGCCTCATTTACAACATCAGGAGTAGGTCAGGTGAGCTCTGATATCCCTGGTTCCAGGCTTGTCATCTCTGGAAGTTCAGCACCTCAGTCTCTCCCATCCACCCCAGAGGACACACAGGAAGACATGGCTGTTGTCACAGATGGGGAGTCCACAGGGTCCTGCACATAGACCATCCAGGGGACCAGAGTTTACAGGGGAGGGAAGAAAGTGATAAGCAGAACTGCTTAAGGTCAGTTGCTTTCTTCTCTCATGTATTTTCCTCACTTTCTCCTTCACTTTGGTGCAGCTGGTTTGGTAGCCAGCATCCAGATGTCCTCTCATTAAGGTGGTTCCTTGGGATGGATCTGGGGAAAAGGGACAAAGAAGCTCCAGACAGCTTTGTACCTGGTCTGAAGTTGAAATACTCTTGATGTTTACACATGATTCAAGTCACTAGCCCACAATATGAGAACCAGATGAGGGTTTGGGGGAAAGGCCCTTAACTGGTGATTTAGATGCATTTTTTCTATGAGACTTCCCCATACACAGACTCTCAGAAACCCAATCAGAAGGGAAATCTATTTGATTGATCAAGGTACAGTGATCATTTCTCACCTCTCTAATGACTAATAGTTATTAAGTTAAACTCATTCTCAACAAAAATAACATAAATATTCTCTTTAGATTATCTTGCAAATGATTATTTTGTTTCTATTGTCTGTTCATATAATTCCTCTTGGATCAAACAACTTGAGGCAGCTATTGAAGATAGCTATTATATTAGAAGGATATTTTCATAGATTCAGTTCAGTTCAGTCCCTCAGTAGTGTCCGACTCTTTGCGATCCCATGAACTGCAGCATGCCAGGCCTCCCTGTCCATCACCAACTCCCGGAGTCTACCCAAACCCATATCCGTTGAGTCGGTGATGTCATCCAGCCATCTCATCCTCTATCGTCCCCTTCTCCTCCTGCTCTCAATTTTTCCCAGCATCAGGGTCTTTTCAAATGAGTCAGCTCTCCGCATCAGGTGGCCAGAGTATTGGAGTTTCAGCTTCAACATCAGTCCCTTCAATGAACACCCAGGACTGATAAACTAGAAAATGTTCACTCCAATTTTGCACATAGAGAAGGAAGCCACATCACACCTGAAAGTCAGATGTAAACCTCACGAATGACATACTGTGAGCATCTTGGATGATGGAAGTCTCTCTCATTCAGGTATTAATTCCATATATTTTTCTTAACACAGATGTACAGAACAGACTTTTGGACTCCATGGGAGAAGGCAAAGGTTGGATGTTCTGAGAGAATATCATTGAAACAAGTATACTATCAAGGGTGAAACAGATCACCAGCCCCGGTTGGATGCATGAGACAAGTGCTCAGGGCCTGGTGCACTGGGAAGACCCAGAGGGATGGGATGGAGAGGGAGGCAGGAGGGGGGATCAGGATGGGGAACACAGGTAAATCCATGACTGATTCATGTCAATGTATGACAAAAACCACTACAATATTGTAAAGTAATTAGCCTCCAACTAATAAAAATAAATTTTAAAAAAATCATAGTGAAACTAATGTAACATTATAAATCAATCATTGTATAGTATTAAACTATACTTCAATAAAAGATAAAATTTTAAAAAGAAATCATAGTGTTCAAACAATTTAACCACCCAAGACCCTGATGAGTTTTGTCTTTGCTGTATCCCAAATGCATTAGTTGAATTAGGCTGCTACCCTTTGACGATGAACAATGCAGAGGAAAAGAAAGACAAAGTTCATTTTAATCAAAACTTAAATACCTAAACCTATTTTCAGTGCTGGATTATGAAAATATAATGCCTGGGGACAGGATAATAACCAACACTCAGAATGGTTATGGAGTGACAGAGCAGCACATAATCAGCTCCACCACTACCCTTGTGAAATGAGCAAGTGCTACAGAAATTCACTGGAGGCTGTCCATTAAAAATCCAATATACATAATGAAGCTAGCATTTATGGAGCTATGGAATAAAGCTAATACCTAGGGAATAATTATTACTAGTATAGACGTTTTTCTTAATTCTTCATTTTTCAAAACATACAGCCATGGTATTATATTAAAAACGTGATTTAACTGATGAACATTCAACTTCAAAAAGCCTTTTGTGTATAATTTCCATCACTGAGGTGTTACTTGAGAATTATAAAAATGGAAATAACTTTTACATGCAGCCACCATGCAACCTAGCAATTCCATTTTTGGTTTTTTATCCCAGAGAAATGAAGACTTACATTTTCTGTACAAAAACATGTACAGAAATGTTCATAGTATCTTGATTCAATAACCTCAGATTGGAAATTACCATCTTCAGTGAGAGAACAGATAATAAAAAATAATAGAACAGATATAAAAAACTTATATAAATATCATGGAATATTACCTAGCAGTATTTAAAAAAAAACACCTATTGATATGCACATCAACCTCAATGAATCTTCAGAGAAATAAACTGAATGATCAAATTCAATCTTGAAAGTTTACATATTGTATGATTATATTCATGTAATATTCCAGAAGTGACAAAATTGCAGAGCAAGTTGGTGGCTTCCAGGGGTTAAGGATGGAGGTGAGGTGAGCAGGCAGCAAGTAGATGTGGTGTAGAAGGGCCCTTGAAGGAACCCCTGTGCTGATGGTAATGTTCAGCATTTTCACTGCACCAATTCCAATTTCCTGGTTGTGTTAATGTACATGTAATGTGATCGCTTTACAAAATATTGCCATTGAAAGAGATCATTAAAAGGTGCCTGGGATCTCTCTGTGTTACTTCTTATAAATGCATGCAAGTGTTAGTTGATCAATCATCTCTGACTCTTTGCAACCCCATGGACTGTAGCCCACAAGGATCTTCTGCCTATGGAATTTTCCCAGCAAGAATACTGGAGTGGGTTGTCATTCCCTTCTCCAGGGAATCTTCCCAACCTAAGGATCAAACCCAGGTCTCCTGCATTGCAGGCAGATTCTTTACCATCAGAGACACTGGGAAGCCCTATAACTGCATGTGAGTCTACAATTATCTCAGGCTTCCCAGGTGATTCAGCGGTAAAGAATCCACCTGCCAATGCAGAAGATGCAGGAGACTCGAGTTTGATCCCTGAGTCGGAAAGATTCCTTGGAGAATTAAATGGCAACCTGCTCCAGTATTCTTGTCTGGAGGATTCCATGGACAGAGGAGTCTGGTGGGTTACAGTCCCTGGGTTCACTAAGAGACACAACTAAGCATGCAGTCACTATAATTATTTTGAAATAAAAAAATTAGCTTTAACAGGTATTGAGAAAAAAACTAAAAAATCAAAGAAAAAACCCTCTTAAAAGAATTTCCAAGGAATTAGATATATGTTGTATATAATTTTAAATCAAGAGCTTGGAGGGTGTCATCATTAAATCGTGTTCACTCAACTTTCAGATGAATAAGCACGTAGAACTATGACACCTCCCAGTGAGTGTTGCTGCTGGTGGAGCTTCTGATCCATGACTCTTTGGCCAGAACAAAGAAAGAGTCGTTCTAATTAGTAAGTATGACTGTATACTCTCTCAGTGGAAGCAAAGTCAGGGCAAACAATGATTTTCTAAATGTCTTTCTAATGCATGAAAACTTCACTAAAATTGTTGTCAACTTTAACGCTGCTACACTGGATGAGTCAATTTACCAGTAACTGTCCAATGGGTGACGTTGCAAGCTTGAAACTCAAACCAAAAGTCTCTCTCATCAACAAAAGCACACAAAGCTTCCTCTTTTTCTGCTGTAACTTAGAAAACACAAGACACAATGTAAGTCAGCAGTGAAGAAGGAAATGAAGTGAAATGATGATGGAGATGTGAAATGCTAGACTCCCAAAACTACTACAAGTCTCAGGTCCTCACAAACAGGAAACAAAAGAATTCTGAGGTGGGGGTGGCCAGTCCAGAGAAGATCACAGAAGCAGCCCTCCAGGTCAGGTCACTGGGCAGAGGCACCAGCAGAGGCTGAACTTGAAGCACCTTGACCTAAGATGCACAAGCTATCCACACTCAGATAAGATGGATGCATGGATTTTATTATTTTCATGTTAAACCAGACTGATAAATAAGTTGTGATAAGAGAATGTATGTGTGTGAGTGCTCAGTTGTGTCTGACTCTTTGCAACCCCATAGACTATTACCCACCAGGCTCCTCTGTCCATGGGGATTCTCCAGGCAAGTATACTGGAGTGGGTCACCATTTCCTTCTCAAACATAAGGGAATATGCAACTGCTTAAACAACCACACCCAAGGAGGCTAAATTACACCCAAGTATCAACACAACATAAGTCAGAGACAATGAAATGATTATCTCATAATTCCCAAATCAGTCTCATGAAAAGAACTCTTGCGTCTGCACTGGGTTTCAGAGCATCAACTATGCAGTCCCAGAAAAGGAGTGGGAACAGAGCTAGAAAAGAAATAAAGAAAGGGAAGAAGTAAGAAAGAAACAAAGAAATGAAAGAAAGGAGGGAAGGAAGGAAGGACAGGCTAAAATTTGAAGTGAAATTTTTAAAAATCTAACAAGTTCTGACAGTAATCTGAATAATAAAAACTGTGTTACCTGACTGACAAAAGAGTTAATGTGATCTTAGGCTAAAGTATACAGACAGGGAAAACTCCAGAACAAAGATAACATTAGCTTCAGATACATGAGTGTATTTTATTCTTCACTGGCCATAAGCCATATGGTGTTTTGATAATAAAAAGAAAATAGGAAAACTCAAGCAGTGAAAGAAAATTGAAGGACTCCAGAACTTGCTCATGGGTCATGGTCAAAGGGCTTGTCTAGAAAACAGATGACATTGGGGGAAGGTCTCGGGTCGTCCAACATCTGAATGTATCATTCAATGATGACTGGGGGATGGTGATGACTTTGGTTCAGTAGCATCTATATATTAGGGCTTTCCCCCAAGTTAGTGGGTTTCCTTGGGAGGTGAGTTCTTGTATAAGGTAAGTTCGGTATATTCGAGAGGACTCTAAACAATCATTTAGTGAATGTGTTGTACAATGTAGTCAAGCTTTAGATGAAAAGTTGTATTACATGAAAGTAAGGATCTAATAGATTTTCATAAACACAGTGTGCATGTCTGCTAATTACCACTTCAAGGAGCCACATATATATTTATTCATAACTTGCGTGGAATATAAGATCCATTAAGATAGGAACCCTTCCATTCTGATTCTTTATTTTTCTTCCATGCATTGGAAACAGCAGAAACCCCATAGATGCTGTCAAATGGATGATGTCATTTCACTCAACTGTCAAACACATCCACGAAGTAGGTGCTACTGACCCCCATTTGACAATAGATGACAATTAGATTGACTAAGATTTATTAGGGTTCCCAAGGTGTTCAAGTAGAGTCAACCCTGACTCCAAAACTCATGCTGTGACACTATAACATTTTCAGGATGGAAAAAAATCACAGGAAAAACAATAAGTAAATAATTCTGGTGGTTTGCTGAGCAGAATGGTCCTCTCCACTTCCCAATGTCACTTGTTGCCATGTTTTCTTTTATCGGCACTCACACCAATGACAGTCAAGCTAGCAACCTCCTAAACTGAAAATAGCTAACATTTTCAAGGAAATTAGAGCAATGTGGATGATCTCTTTATACCTTCAGTTATATTTCTCTATTGCTCTCAATTCTGACATGCCAAAAAAAAAGAACAAAACAAAATTCTGCTCTGAAGTGCACATGTGTGAAAAGCGTGTTTGAAAATTGCTCAGTCGTGTCTGACTCTTCCTGACCCTATAGACTGTAGCCTGCCAGGCTCTTCTATCTATGGAATTGTCCAGACAAGAATACTGGAGTGGATAGCCATTCTCTTCTCCAGGGGGTCTTCCCAACCCAGGGATCAACTGCATTGGCAGGCGGGTTCTTTACGATCTGAGCCACCTGGGAAGCCTTGTAGTGCGCATGCACACTAGTAAGCATCCCGATTTTATTGACCTCAGCACACAGCGCCACACTGGGGAGACAGGAATGTCTTTGTCTTCAGATGATGTGAAACAGTAACACAGCACAATTCCCTTTTATCTTTTGGGAAAAAGGAAAACAGGTGATATCCCAGCATTTATCATTTTTCTTATTTTCTTCATTTGAGATCAGACCTTTATCCAGTGGTTCAGACATTTCAAATCAAGTAACATAATATAAAACATTGTAAAATGGCAAGGTATGTGAGGAAAAGTAATATTTTTGTATATCCATGTTCTTAGAAAATGTATTTCTTTACCTAAAAATGAAATGATAGTGTAACATCATGGTACATTACATCTAGAAGCAAAAATAAAACCATAAGCTTTAACTTTGTAATTTTGCAAGTTGTGGAAAGCTCAGGCCCCAAGAACTGTAGTGATCTGCAAGTCGGCGGCAGGTTGTAAACAAAACAGTAATCTCTTTGTTTCCCATTCTATTGTTTTTCCACCCAAATATCCTGCTTCTTATCTTCTAGTGATGTTCCAAAAATTTACTTAAAAAGAAGAGCTAGAACACATTAGTTCCCTTAAAACATGATCCTTATCTAATGGAGAGTTTAGAAATCAATTATTTTCATTTACAAAAAGACACCAATAGAAATTAAAACAAAAATTCCAGCAACTATTGTTTACTTTTGATACATTTTGTATATTCAGATAATTTGCTTTTAAACTTGACATACATTTTGAAAGGTGATTTCTTTGTTAATAGAAACTATCTCACACATGTGATGGAGTAGAGTATTTCTCACACACATATATACACACAGGCTTCCCTGGAGGCTCAGATGGTGCAGAATCTGCCTGCAATGTGGGAGACCCAGGCCTGATCCCTGGGTCCCCTGGAGAAGGGAATGGCAACCCACTTCAGTATTCTTGCCTGGAGAATTCCAGGGACAGAGGAGACTGGCAGGCTATAGTCCATAGGATCGCCAAGAGTCGGACAGGACTGTGACTAAAGCTATATGCACACACACAAGGGCAAGTGACAAAAGAAAGGCAAAGCTGAGCTCTTATTAATTTTTAATGACAGCTGGGACCACAGAGGTCTTTGATTTTTGCATGCCATCCACATGATAAACTGGTGTTTCATGTTGTTCAGGAAAATAAAGCAGATTTAAGTAAAACATTTTTAATTAGTGGATTAATGATGCCTTTTTAAAGTAAATGCCTGTACCAGTAAATGAAAAACTCATTATTTCCAAAAGCTGGTTTCTTACACTTAATGATTTCTCCTAATAGGCAGATAAATTGAACAACAGCATATGAAACCTATTAAGCTGCACATTTTCACAGAGAACAAAATTGAATGTTGTGTTACAGGTTGTTGATGAACTAATCAAAAGTAATGAAACAAACAACATTCTACAAAGGCTTCTCTCTTTTTTTTTTTTTTCAAAGGCTTCTCTTATGTTGGTGTGAAACTTGCTTTGAAACAACTATACAACAGCGCTTAATCTTATTTGCTTAACAGAATAATCTGAACTGAAATAAAAAGCACTTACCAAAAGATTAACTTAGCCCTTGAGAACACAATTCTGGTTGTGTTTATGCTATATTTATTTGGGAGCAACTTCAACACTACTTGAAATGTCCAGCAAATAAAATGTACCCCAAAAAATAGGTCAACTAGATCTGTAAATATCTGGTTAAAAATATTGACATTACACAGCATTCCAAGCCAAGATTCTCTTAAAAGTCAATAGTAACACTGAATTGCCAGTGGGGTATACCAGAGACTTGGCCTCAAGGGTCAGCTGGACTTCCTCCGACTCTAGCTTAGAATTTCACAGGTGAATGTCTTTGACTATAGCTTGTATCTCACTGGACCTCATGGACTCATCTGCAAATTGGCATAATAATATTACCTATTTCAAAGTGTAATTGTGAAGTGTGAGTTGATGCATTATTCACATGTATTAGCTGGGGATGCTGTTTTTAGTAACCATAATTATTGTTATATGTCTGCTGATAAAACATGGTTAATATCTTCACCAGTCAATTGTGCTTATCACTATTTAACAGGGTCCACAAAGCAGAGATGGTACATCTGCTTGTTTGAAAACTTTAATCAGTTTCCCCTATGCTGTTTGGATAAACAAGTTCTCAAAATAGAACAAAAGTATAGCTGTGTGCTTTCCAGGTGGCTCAGTGGTAAAGAATCTACCTGTCAATGCAGGAGCCACAGAAGACTTGGGTTCTATCCCTGGGTCAGAAAACCCCCCTGGAGGGGGCATGGCAACCCACTCCAGCATTCTTGCCCCAAAAATCCCATGGACAGAGGAGGGCTACAGCCCATGGGGTCACAGAGTCAGACACAATTGAGCGACTGAGCATAAAGGCACACACATGGCTGTTGTCACCAGAGTTTCCAAAGGTGACCCTGTACCACCCACAAGTATAGCATTGAGTGAGAGCTAAAGTAACACGCCTTAATTTCACCTTGAGGGGGGAGTATTTATTTAAGGTAAGAGGATATTTATTGGATATGATTTAATAAACTAGGACAGTCTCCATTGGAACTTATTTCTGTCAGTCTCAAAGTCTGGACTGTGCTCCCCTCTGACCCTGTTTACTGAAATTATACTCATCCTTCAAGACATGAATACTATTTTTTTTCCCAAAAAGATATATGTCAATAGACAAACTGAACTAGATTATTCTTTCCCTCTGATGCAGCAGTAAGATTCTTGGGCCTCTGTTTGGCCATCCTCTATTCTGTTCCTATTATTGTACAAATGTCTTGCTGTGTATACCACAAGGGCATGATCTGAAATGTCTTCTGAGTTCATTTCAAATCCCCAGAGGGCTGCAAGGACAGACGTGGTCTGGGGCTTCCCTGGTGGTCCAGTGGTTAAGACTGCCTGCTCCAATGCAGAGACTGAGATTTAATCCCTGGTAGAGAAACTAAGATCCCACACACCCTGGAGTGAAGCCAAAAAAAAAAAAAGAAGAAGAAGAAGAAAGGATGTTAAAAAAAAAAGAAATGATCTGGCTCATACGTTCTCTCTGCATGGCTCAGCACTCCCACCTGGAGAAAAAGTGTCTGGAAAGCTCTGTTTTTGGCCATTCATGTATCTGTCCTCATCCTTTTAGTTTCAAAAGTCAATCCAAAAAAGAGGCTTTCTCTGACACAACTTTTAAAATATCCAAGCCACTCTCCTCCCTCACCTGGACCACAGCAGTAGCTTTGGAACTATCCCCTGGGGACAGAGACTGTTTTCTTCCCTCTCAATATGATGCCTTTCTTCCTTCACCATC
Source organism: Cervus canadensis (assembly GCF_019320065.1). Lineage (NCBI taxonomy): Eukaryota > Metazoa > Chordata > Mammalia > Artiodactyla > Cervidae > Cervus > Cervus canadensis. Next base: position 100,076,625 of record NC_057386.1, read on the forward strand.
TTAATCACTGTAGGCAGGCAGGATTTCAGGTACCAGGTTGAATAGCTGTTATCTTGTTCCTGATCTTAAAAGCTTTCAGTCTTTCATCACTGAATATAATGTTGGGTTTGGGTTTTTCATATATGAACTTAATTATGTTGAGATAGCTTCTTTCTGTACCTCGTTTATTGAGTGTTTTTATCATGAATTTTGTCAAATGCCCTTTTTGCATCAATTGAGATGATCATGTGGTTTTTCTCCATCTCATTAATGTCATTTATTATGTTGATTTTATTACAACATCAGGCATGTAGTGAAATTGTCCTCCATCTCCTGTTGCTGACCATCCTTCAGCTCTACCATCTCCCACCTCCTCTCCTTCTTCCAGTCAGTAACTGTTCTTGCCTGTTCACTCCATGCCAGCCCCTGTATGCCAACTGTTGTATTGTGCTACTGCACTTTTCAAGGCACTGTACTGAAAGATTCAAAATGTTTTCTTTATTCCTTGTATTTGTTTTTATTTATTATTTGTGTGAAAAGCATTATAAACATATTACGGTAGAATTCTATAATAGCTGATTGTGCTAGTTGGGTACCTAAGCTAACTTTGTTGGACTTACAAACAAACTGGACTTACAAACACACTCTTGGAAAGGAAATCATTCATATGTAGGGAACTTGCTCTATCTTCTCATTTAATGGTTTTATGAAGCAGATTGAGGCAAACTGAATGGATCCTGGAATCAAACTACACTGCTAGATCTAGGTACCAAATGCACAAACATTTGCTCCAGAATTTTGAGCAAATGAACTAAAACATATAAACCTTTGTTTTCTATCCACAGTCAACCAGGCTCAAGGATACAGACAGAGGTTCCAGACCACCATGTCCGCCCAAGTTCTGCAATGAGATTGCCAAACTGAGAAGTCTGAGAGAACAATTCTCACAAAACTCCCCTCGATTCATGCTCCAGATGGCAGATTGAGGGTCTGCAGGACTCTTCTCATTTCAGTCCAGCTGACTAAATCTGAGGGTGCTCACAACTTCTGTCAAGATTGAGAATTTCCTAGAACAACTCACAACATTCATAAAAATTAGACACACTTAGTATGTCTCTATTTACTATTGTATACAATTATTGTGGCTGTTGTTCACTACCTAAGTCATATTCAACACTTTGTGGCCCCACGGACTGCCGCACGCCAGGCTTCCCTGTCCTTCACTATCTCCCAGAGTTTACTCGAACTCATTTCCATTGAGTGGGTGATGCAATTACTATTACTGTTTAATTATAGCCAAAGGAAACAAATGAGAATCAGCCAAGGTAAGAGGTGCAGAGTGGAATGAGGGGGGCAGGGGTGTATCAAATGTGAGGCTTCCTGTTTCTCAGGAATGTGTACAGACTATACTAACCCAGACTGTCGCCAACCCAGGGGGCTCAGCAGACCTCAATATTCGGAGTTTATACCTGTGTTTCTTTATGTAAGCTTGGGTGATTGAGTCATTGCCATGTGGCTGAACTCAATCTCCAGCTCCCCACTTCCTGGAGGCTGAACTGATGGTCACCTGGCCAAAAGCCCTAACCCTCTAATCACATGGTAAGTCTTCCTCATTAGCATAATGCAATCAATGGCAAACCACTCCAGTATCCTTGCCTGGAAACTCTCATAGACCAAGGGGCCTGATGGGCTGCAGTCCCATGGACTAAGTTCACCCTCAGTCTCAGTTAGCGACTGAGTGACTAACAAACAGAATCATCTCATCAGCAGAAACCATGCAGTGTGGACTTGAAGATCCACCATGAATGACTAGGATACCTCATCCCCCAGGTAACTCCAAGAGTCTAGAGGATACTTCCTAATAACTGAGGACAAAGGCCAGGTCTCTGTGGACTGAGGCAAAAATTTTTATTATATGTTTCCAGTTTATAAAATGAGTTTAATAACAATCTTATATATTGGATTTTTCAAGGATTAGATGAATTTGACAAGTAAATTACTTGTATAGTTCATGGAAAATCTCTGAAAAAAATTTTAGTTATTATTATGATTATATTTTCTTTTTCTGCTAGTCCTAATTCATTTGCTCCCTTGACAACTATATAATGAGAGTCTTCATAGTTCAGTTCTCAGAAGAAAGTTCACATATTTGCAAATGGAGCTGTAGAAGCAATCTAGGAGTCACCTTGAGGACTTGGAGAAATTAAAAGCTCTAGCTGATTTTCCCAAAGTAAGCATGAAAATTAAGTATGAAATAGTAATTTATGATACTAAGTGAACTGTTACATGCAGATCACCATTCAAAATGAAATTCAGAAAAATGTGGGGAATATTACAGAAACTGATTAGTGGGTTCAAAATTGATTAAATGAAATTTTTTCTACTTTAATTTTTTCAATTTATGGAAGAAAAATGCATTTTTTAAATTTGTTTATTTTCTCACATTGCAGTAAAACATGAAAATAATGATCAGTATGTCTAGTTAAGCTATGTGTCTGAGAAAAATGTCTACTTATTTAATGTGCCAACTCAATAACATGCAATACCTCTGCCAAAGGAAAATAAATGCATAAAAGAAATATATGGAGGCTATTAATTTCACAGATGAAACCAGTCCAACAAATTCTCATTAACCCCTGTACTAAAATGTTCTGTGGGACCAACTTGTGTCCTGCCAGAACTGCGTATTTAATATTCTCTTTATAATTTTAATTTTTTCCTCTTTTTCCCAAAGGCCTCAGTATTAAAATAAGAAACTATGCATCACAATTATAAGGTTAATCTTTATCTGCCTGCTGCTCATCTCTGGCTAAAGTGTAGAGTAATATATGGTGGTGTATAGTGAATGAATCAAAAAATGTATTTTTTTAAATTTCCATTTGTTTCACATGTAGTTGGCATATCTAATAATGCTCCCAGTGATTTTAAATAATTAATGTTACATTATTTGGGTCATATAATAGAAATAAAATGCTCTTTATTTTATTATTCACATTACCAATGAATACAATAAAACTATGAATCTTAGATGCAATCTTGGCAGTATTGGTCCACACAGTAGTCAGAGTCTGACTCAGAAATAATGTGGAAACATGAGATCCTGTTTGTTACATTTTCATGCATGTTGTTGTTCAGTCACTAAGTCCTATCCAACTTCTTGCGACCCCATGGACTGCAGGCTTCCTTGTCCTTCACTAACTCCCAGAGATCACTTAAATTCATGTCCATTGAGTCGGTGATGCTATCTAACCACCTCATCCTCTGCCATTGCCTTCTCCTTTTGCCTTCAATCTTTCCCATCATCAGGATCTTTTCCAATGAGTCAGCTCTTCGCATCAAGTGGCCAAAGAACTGGAGCTTCAGCTTCAGCATCACTCCTTCCAATGAATATTCAGGATTGATTTCCTTTAGGATTGACTAGTTGGATCTCTTTGCAATCCAAGAGACTCTCTAGAATCTTCTCCCGCATCACAATTTGAAAGCATCAAAATTCTTTGGTGCTCAGCTTTCTTTATGGTCCAACTCTCATATCCTTACATGACTATTAGAAAAACCATAGCTTTGACTAGACAGACCTTTATTAGCAAAGTAATGTCTCTACTTTTCAATGTGCTGTCTAGGTTTGTCATAGCTTTCCTTCCAAGGAGCAAGCATCTTTACTTTCATGGCTGCGGTCACTGTCTGCAGTGGTTTTGGAGCCCAAGAAAATAAAATCTGTCACTACTTCCACTTTTTCCCCTTCTATTTGCCATGAAGTATTGGGACCAGATGCCATGTCTTAGTTTCTTGAGTGTTAAGCCAGCTTTTTCACTCTCCTCTTTCACCTTCATCAAGAGACTCTTTAGTTTCTCTTCAGTTTCTGCCATTAGAGTGGTATCATCTGCATATCTGAGGTGGTGATATTTCTCCCGACAATCCTGATTCCAACCTGTGATTCATCCAGCCCAGCATTTTGCATGATGTACCCTGCATAGAAGTTAAATAAGCAAGGTGACAATATATAGCCTTGATGTACTCCTTTCCCAATTTGGAACCAATCAGTTGTTCCATGTCCAGTTCTGACTGTTGCTTTTTGACCTGCATGCAGGTTTCTCCGGAGACAGTAAAGTGGTTCTGGAGTTCCCTTGCTTTCTCTATGATCCAATGAATGCTGGCAATTTGATCTCTGGTTCCTTTCCTTTTTTAAAACATTCCAGGTTCCTAGGCAATATTTTTCTTTACAACATTAGACTTTACTTTCACCACCAGTGCATGCATGCTAAGTCACTTCAGTTGTGTCCAACTCTTTGTGACCCTATAGACTGTAGCCCGCCAGGCTTCTCTGTCCATGGGATTCTCCAGGCAAGAATATTGGAGTGGGTTATCATGCCCTTCTCCAGGGGACCTTCCAGACACAGGGATCAAACCCATGTCTCTTATGTCTCCTGCTTTGGCAGGCAGGAGACATAAGCGCTTACCAGACACCTGTCACTTACCAGACACAGGCGCTTTACCACTAGCGCCACCACAACCGAGCACCATTTCTGCTTTGACCCAGCCTCTTCGTTCTTTCTGGAGTCATTAGAAATTGTCCTCTGCTCTTGCCCAATAGCATATTGGACACCTTTTGACCCAGTGAACGCATCTTCCAGTTTCATATCTTTTTGTCTTTTCATACTTTCCATTGAGTTCTCATGGCGAGAATACTGGAGTGGTTTGCTGTTTCCTTCTCCAGTGGATCACATTTTGTCAGAACTCTCCACTATGACCCATCCATCTTGGGTGGCCCTGCAAGGCACGGCTCATGGCTTCATTAGTTTCAAAAACCTCTTCACCAAGACAAGGCTGTGATCCTTGAAAGGGTTTCATAAATGTATGTTCATTTAACTGACAGTTTTCCATCTAGGTATTAGTCCAATGTTTGCCCATGGATTGAAAAAACTTATACTATCACAGTGGGAAAAAAAGAGCCAAACCTGCATTTTAGTATTTCCAAGACTTGCTTTACAGACTCATTTAGCAAGTACTTTGGGTGTGGGCATGGAATGAACTCACACATGATGGGGAAAACCCAAGATAACTGTAAATTTGTCAGTTTTCCTTGTATATGCTGGCAACCAAAAATTGTCACTGGCCATCTGCCTTCACAAGGATTAGGTTAGTAGCCACTGTAGCTGCTGACATGCAACACCCCCTAAAAGGAGTTCAGGGCAGAGATCAGAAATGAGGTGCTCTGTGCTCTGGGGAAAACTGGCAGAACAGGTCTTCAGACAGATATTTTCAGGAGAAGACTTCATGAGCCCAACTCTTGTATCCCCTATCTAGCATGCATGCCTGCTAAGTCACTTCACTCATGTCCAACTCTGTGGACCCCTTAAACGGCAGCCCACCAGGCTTCTCTGTCCCTGGGATTCTCCAGGCAAGAACACTGGAGTGGGTTGCCATTTCCTTCTCCTCTCCTATCTAGAAAAGCACTAAAATAATTAACAGAGGCATCTGCTTCTTGTGACTAGCAATAAGCATCTGCCAAAATATGTGCTTAATTACATGTACCCATTCACCAAAACCACATATATAATTACCTTCCCCCCTCCCCCACCCTCTCATTGGAGCAGTTTCTCAGAGCTGTCTTAGAAGCTGTCTCCTAGACTGCAGTCCTTATTTTGCCCCAAATAAAATTTAATTCACAACTCTCACACTGTGCAATTTTTTTTCCCTTGTCAACACTGCCAATTTTGGTTTTGTATATTTTGACTCAGAAACCTTAGCAGTTTAAATTTCTATACTGAACCATACTCAACTTCAAATGATACAAGAAGTCTGAACATATTAACTCTAATTTGTATAATATGGTTATCATGGATTTTAGCTTTTATCTTCATTTTTCTTTGACTCTGTGAGATATTATGTTTTATACTCCGTGTTTACTGAAATATGCCCTCAGATAACCATTTTGCTTGCTCACCATTGCTTTTTCCCTCTCAGACCTCTCAACTACAGTTGCTTTTAGTCAGAACAGGCTAGAATATACTCTTTACTTAAGGTCTATTTGTAGTAAATGTCCTAGTTTTTGTTTACATGAAAATGCCATTAATTTGCTCTCATGTCTAAGGTATAGTTTTATTGATTATATACTTTTATGTCTATGGTTATCTCATTCATAATTTTGAAGCAGTAGCCATTGTCCTCTGGTTTCTATGGAACAATCAGCTGACCATCCAACTGTTAGTTCTTGGACTGCGATCAGTCAGTTGTCTGTGGGTCCCTGTAAGATCCATGTGTCCGCAGTGATCTGCTATTTAGGGGCACTCTGTTGGGGTGCCTACGACCAGGAGGAGAGACGGGGTCAGGGGGACTCACCCTGGCACCACTCACATTTGAGGCTGGATAGCTCTGCGTGGTGGAGGATGTCCCGTATCTTGTAGGAGGATTAGCAGATACCTGGGCTTTACTCAGCAGATGCCACCTGCTAGACCACAGCCCCCTCCCCAGCTGTGTCCACCAAAGTGCCCCCATAAACTGCAAATATCCCCAGGGAACAGAGTCATTTCACATTGAGAACTTCCCAGTTAGTTTAGACAGCAATCACAAAAACACCTTCAAAATGTATCAGTAGATTATAACAACAAATATTTATGTCTCATCTATGCTACATGCCCATTGGGGGTTGACCATGGCTTTTCTCCATGTCTTCATTTGTCTGGGATCTAGACTGGTAGATAAGCTTTTATTTAGGGCATTTCCAGGAATCACGGCAGGAAGAGATTGAAAGGGAAGAACAGCTGGACAAAACATACACTAACTCTCAACACTTCAGCTTAGAAGAGACCCTTGACCCTGATACTTCCACTTCATTAACTCAGGCAAGTTGCACTGCCAAGCTCAATATTAATTGGGTGAAAAATATTTTCCTCCATAGGAAGCATCAGGAAATGTCTGAGAGTAATAATACAGTCTCACTGAAGATGAATATGCTTTCATTTATTTGACCTCTTGAATCTGCTGATTGCAATCTTTTGTCACCTCTAAAGGAAATCAATCCTGAATATTCACTGGAAGGACTGATGCTGAAGCCGAAGCTTCAATATTTTGGCCACCTGATGCCAAGAGGTGACTCGTTAGAAAAGACCCAGATGCTGGGAAAGACTGAAGGCAGAAGAAGAAGAGGATGACAGAGGACGAGATGGTTGGATGGCATTACTGAATCAATGGACATGAGTTTGAGCAAGCTCTGGGAGATCGTGAAGGACAGGGAAGTCTGGTGTGCTGCAGATCATGGGATCAGAAACAGCTGGACACAACTGAGTGACTAAACAACAACAATATACTCTCAGTATAACTACCAAAGTTTTCTCTCTTCATTGTTCTTCTCTTCCAGAATTTCGATCAGTGGTGTATTCAACTTTCTGAACACTCTTCTTATCTTACACTCTCATTTTTACATATGCTTAATCTTTGTACTTCATTCTAAATAATATCTTTAAATACATCTTTCAGTCTACTCATCTTCTCTCTAGCTATATTTAAGAACCTATTCTTCTGTTGATTACTCTTAAATTTTTATATGTACATTTGACTTAATAAAGATGCATATTAATATTTCTACATTACTACTAATAATTAGAAAGCTTTGCTCCATCTTACATTATAAAATTTGCCTGGCAAAGTAGTCCCTTTGTGTATTTAAAATCTCAGTTTTTTCATTTATCATCATTAAATTGTTTTTATATTTTCCATATATGTAAATTATGCATTTACCAGCATTGTTTTAATTTTTTACTATAGTTTTCTTCTTTTCTAAAAACTTCATCCTTTCATTTCAGCAAAATTTTATGACTGACAAAAATTAACCCTTATTTTAAGTATCTTCATTTTACCCTCACTATTGAAGGAAAATTTAGGTTGATAGTTATGTTCTCTCAGTACATTCAAGGCCATTTTTTTTATTCCTCAATCTTCTTAATATGAAATTTACAGTCAAATTATAATTTCTGCAATTGTTTATAATGTGTGATTTATCACTGCTCACTTTAATATATATTACCTTCATCTTTGTTGTTCTGCAGTTTTTCTATAATAAATCTCAGCACCTAATTAAATATCAGGACTTAAGTTACTTCTATAATCTGAGGAATTATTTTTTTATCAGTCCAAGATATCACCTATTACTTATACTAATTTTGCTTCTTCTCTACTTTTATTTGTTTTTTCTTTTTGAAACCCTGTTAGATAAATGTTGCCTCTATCTTAGTCTACCTCTGATATCTCAATGTTTTAATACTTTCAATCCGTTTTTTGTTTTTGCTTTTTTCTGTGTTCAATCAACTGGAAGAGAAGATAGTTTCTTATACAGGGCACAGGACATTTTAAAAGATGCTATAAACAGGTACAAATAAATACAGAACAAACTGGCCACTTAAATGCATAAAAAGTAGGAAGAGTTTTCTGTATCATATAAATAATGAAAAACTTATTCAATGACACGCAACAAAAAAAAATTCAGTATTTTAGGTAAAAATGTAAAAACAAGCACTCTCATACATTAAATGCAAATCATTATCTGAGTGAAGTAGACTCATGCTCATATATATATATATAATGTATAATAATAATAAATATATATATATATATATAGTCTTTTTTTCTTAGTTTGTTACCAAAAATTCTTAACACTATAATGGTGAAGAATAGCAAGAAGGTTTATAAAAAACAGAAATTATCTAACAATATTGCTGAATTCTGTTACTTTGTAAATTTTTACTATCCTCTCATTATACACCATGAAATAAAAAGGAAACAATAGGAAAATCTATTTCATTCATCCTTCCAATAATTCTTGGAATCATCACTATGATTCCAAGCTTAAAGCAATCAGCCAAATGTAACTTCATGTCCACTTGAATCTTCACAGCTGTGACATTTCATTCCACCTTCCCTTTGACCAAGACTTCTCATAGGACCAGTCCCAGCTACACTGTAGTAAGATATCAATCGCTTTCCTACTAGCCAGTAAAGAATATGAATAAATTTAATTAAATCTTTGACTTTCAGACCTGAAAAATAACAAAAACAAAAAAAATTGTCCCTGAACCAGAAGAACTTAAATCATTATTGGTTGTTGTTGTGGACAAGTGATGGGTTGAACAGAAGGAAGCCACTCGAGAAATTCTGTTGAGCCAAAGAAAAACAAAGGTCAATATATCTCATGTGAGTGAGTAACTCTGAAAATTATACAGAAGTTTCTACTTTATGTGGAATATTTCCAAACAAAAATGTCTAAATGCTCACTATACCAAGCTTTCCACATATCTACAGCGAATTCTTCTCTTTCTTGATATGATCCAAAACAGCAGCAAGCATCTGCTGGGAATTGATGGTGATGAAGGTCACAAATTGTTCCTATGCTAAGCACTCCTGAGTGGGTTTAGAGCAGGAAAAGGGAGAGAAAGATAGCCTTCTACGTAATGGCTCATGTTGTTAATGTTTATAAATTTCAGAGAGAAGTAGCTTGAAAGAAATTTGTTCCCCTTTCTGTAATGTCAAAGCAGATATTTCCAACTAAATAATAATTTTTGCTTTCTTTTTGTTTGTCGATGGAAAAGGTGACCTTGAAAGCACATAAATGATCTATCAGAATTGGACATCAAAATACCCCAGTTGCATTTAGATTGCTTTTACTCCTACAGACGTAGGGAAGATACAGGTAATTGGAGCACAACAAAGAAAGCATATAAGTAAGCATGATTTTAAATGATGCTATATAAAAACTTGTCATTCTTTATTTGGCCATTTGAAAACCCCAGGTCCTTCATGTCACTAAAGTTTCTATAGAAATTTCATCTTCTCCCCTACTTCTAGAGGGACCAGGTAGGTGGTTTCGATGGAAGATGGTTATAACCCCACCTGAATGCCCTAAACAATCAGAGATGACTAGGAAACAAGCCTGGAGCCTGCTGCTTCACTGTCTCCATGCTTCTCTGACTTAGAGTTTTCCTGCTTCTGGCCCTTCCTTCAACTCTCCTGATCCCCCTATGGCAGTCTTGGTGAGAAAGACATAGACTAACCCTTCCTTCAATGGTTTCCCTAATAAACGGTACTAATTGTGGAAATGTAGGAACCAGCAATCACTTTCCACCATCTCAGCCCTCATCAACATCATTGTATAGGCAGGAAGAAAATAAAACTTCAGCAAACAGTCCTTTACTGGGAAAATAAGTGGCCTGAGATAACTCCCTTCAGAACTGCTCAATTACACTAACACAAGAATTTAAGAAAAACAGAAACATTCACACTGGTGACAGCATCTCTAGAATATGTAACAAATTGTATATTGATGTTGCCCTGAAGAATGCCACTTCTCTTGCTTGGCGTCTTAATGCTAGTGCATTCTCAAGTTCCAGATGACAGCTGCAGAGTCATTTTAAAGCCATCAGAAAATTCATGCTACACAATGGTCACAGCTGGACCCGTCGATCAAGCTGTTTTTGCTCTAGTGAGATTCAGGAGTTGTCAGATAATTGAACAGTGCATGTTCTGGACTTGAGAATTTTAGCCATGGGAGCTAGATAGAGAAGAAAGCAAAATGTCAAGCTTTTCTTGTCATTTTAGCCTGAGAGGAAGATTTTTAAAACTCTGCATGATGCTAGGACACTTCACAGTATCTGCATTCAGAATTGGGCCCTATAGTTGCTATCAACTCCCTTGGTCCTTGAGGTGGAGAGCATTTGAGGATTGAATTAAAATGCTGATTCTTACCCTTGTGAAAGCAGATTGTTCAGTATGCATGAATATTCCTGTCTTCCTGGCCAAGCTCCAAACTAAGAAAAAGAAGCTTATGATTCACTATCTCAGGTGTGACTGGCCATCAGCTCCACTTTTTGTGCACTTACAGGTGATACATATCAGTTAAGATGGTTTTCACTGGATGATACAGAAATCCCTGATTCTAAAGGCTCAGGTTATGACAGTACTTTTAAAAATCCTATATAAAAGCACTTTGAAGCTAAGGCAGTGCCAAATTCAGTGCAATCAGGGCTTCAGTCACACTGGCCCTGGGGCTGCCTGACTCTGCCATCCTCTCTTTTGTCTCACACTCATGATCACTGTCTATACACCAGCCTCAGTGTCAGTGCCTTAGACATGTTTCAATTCATGTCATCCTCATAGTAGTCCTGCCCGGTAGACCTCTTACTATTCTTATTTTCACATGAAGGGACTTGAAGTACATATTAACTCAATTATTCTCAGAATATCAAACGTTGCCCACTTCACAGAGAAGGGGAGGGAGTCATGGGAGATTGGCCGCCTTGCAGAAGACCAGGTGGTCAGCACGTGGCCAAACTGGGGATAGACACCAGCATCCCATGCGGAAGCCTGTCTTCTTAACCATCAGGCTGTCTAATCTTATGCTTGCAAGTCGGACTGGCCTCTTCAGGAATTCCTTCCACATGGGACAGTGTCAAAAGGTAGATGAGGCGCCCACTCCCTTGTGTTCACTTTAAGAGCCAAGAGCCCCTGCAGACCTTTGCTAGGGTCTCGCTTGCCGGAACTGTCACACCTGCCCCACCAGGTGGTCATTGGCAAGTGGACCAGCAGCACTGGGATGGGCTCCCACCCTTGGGATCCATCCTGCAGGGATGCGGAACTGGGCTCACCCAAGTCTCCTGGAGCAGGAATCCCAGGACAACTCTGCCCACAGGGACTTGGAAAGGATGGTACAGTGCTGACAGCAGGGAGTCTGCTGTAGGCGTCCACCCCAGAAGCCACATTCCCAGCATGTTCAAGCACGCACCAAACACGTGAAGTCAAAAAGTCCTTGGCCTCAGTCTTCCCTTTGGAATTTCAAACATGACATCATTGTGCCAGACACACATCAGAGAAGACCATGCCTGGAACAAATCTATCCCCATTTGGATCCACCTTAAACCAGAAATCCGTTCTTTGCTCTGACAACATATGTGTTGAAAACCTGTGTGCCATTTTTCTGGTGTTAGAGATACAGAGGTGAAGAAGCAGTCAGGTTTGTGGAATTTACATGATAGTGGAGGAGAGACTTGGCTGAGAAAATGTAAATGAATATTACAATAACAAGGGAAGGGCCAGAGTTCAGAGTGGTGGGATGATGTGGGGGATATTTTAGAAAGGGTGGCCTAACAAAGCTTCTCAGAAAAGGTGACATTGGATAAAGGCTTCAACAACATGAAGGAAAAAGGAGGTGGCTTGATGGAGTTTAGCATCAGGACCCTGAAGTTCAAGGACATTGAATGCCAGCGTGGCTGCACACTTGTACAAACATCACCGCCTTTGCCTCTGGTCCCTCAACTGCATAACCAGGACATCTCATATGACCATAAGGAGGATTAAATGAATGAGTACCTTTCATGATCCTTGTACTACAGGGCACCTGGGACTCTGTGAGTGCTCGGTAAACGTGAGCTCTTGTCATCTCTGAAATAGTAGTCTGGGTAGAGGTGATAGCAGCTTATCCTAATAGGAAAGATGCTCCTGGGAAACAATAGGCAAGGTGGGAGCCCGCGGAGTGGAGGCTGAGTGAATAGGGAAGAACATGGTGGGGGATGTGATCTGAGATGGAGGCAGGAGCCTCAGTACTCCCCTTAGTAAGTCCCAACTGGCTCTTCATCAGGTGACCTTCAGATGAGTTAATCCAAATCTCTGAGTGAAGCTCAGGGTTAGGTTCTGAAGTTCAGCCAAAGAGGAAAATCACTGATGTCCATTTTGCCTGCTAAAGAAAGGAGCTTAACTTTTGATTGTAAGAGAAACACCAAGCCACTGAAATAACCATGATGTCCTGCCCTCTTCTGCCTTCAACCTTATTTCTGCACATCAAGTTCCTGACTATCATTCAAGGATGTCACATTCTCTGAGGTTAGAAGGCTCCTATGACAACTGTACCTCCCTCCGGACCACCAATACTTTTCCTTTACCTCCAGATGACACAGAACCTCACAGACTGTGTTGTGTTGTGTCCACACCTTTCATTCCACACCAGGAAGTAAAGTCTTCCACTGTAGGAACCAGTGTCTTGCACATTAACATACAAAGAGGTATTTTTAAAGAATGAATTTAGGGGCCTTTCTTAGAAACAATGACTAAGAATAAAAACTAATGTTTTATAAGGACTTCCCTGGTGGTCCAGTGGCTAAAACTCCATGTTCCCAATGCAGGGGGCCTGGATTCAATCCTTGGACAGGGAACTAGATTGCACGGGATGCAACTAGATTTTGCATGTGTGCATGTGCTCAATCACAGAGTCGTGTCTGACTCTTTGTGACCCCATGGACTGTAGCCCACCACAGCTTGCTCTGTCCATGGAATTTTCCAGGCAAGAATACTAAAAGATCCCACATGTCACAAGGAATATCAAAGACCCCTAGTGTTGCAACTAAGACAGGGCACAACCAAATAAATATTTTTTTTTAAGATATAAAAGTAAAGCTAATGTTATGCCAAAGTCCCCATTGCCTTGGGAAACCAGCCAGCTCAACATCCATCCAAATGTCAAGCACTGAAAAATGAAGAGACCAAAGATATTTTCATCAGGTTAGAGATAGTTGCTGAAATTGGAACCACATAGAATGTCATGATGCAAGAAGGAAAGAAAGACAAAATAAGAATATAAAATGTGCGTTCAAAGTTTCATTTGCTCCAACAAATTAAAGTAACATAAACACAAAGTTGGAATAGGAAATGGCAACTCACCCCAGTATTCTTGCCTGAAAAATACCATGGACAGAGGAACCTGATGGGCTACAGTTCGTGGGGTCACAGAGTTGAACATGACTGAGCAACTGAACATGCATGCATGCTCCGTTCTAGGTCTTCATCATGGTACACAAAAATGATAGATTCAAGTTAGGTGCAATTTCAAAAGAACCAGCAAAAATCATGGGAAAATAGGACCCCTCAATTTAGACTGATTTAAGACAAAATTGTTTGACAACTTAAGTGTGTGTTCCACTTCCTAGATATAAATGTGCTCAGCTTTATGTGCACAATTTATTTTGATTTGTCATGTATCATCTGTTTTTCATGACTGTGATCAGCCACCAGTTTGTCATAAGTTCATAAGTGGATGAATATTGAATGGGAAAGAAAGAAAATTTAGCTTCTGGGGCTTCTCAAGTGTTTTTCAATAAAATAAATAAGAAAAAATTAGGCTGTCAGTCTCACAAATAGAGGTGAACTCCGTGTGGAACAATGGCAGTCACTTTACTTGGGAACTTCCCTTGAACAGCAGTCTACAAACAAAATAATGGTTAAAAATGGCCTTGTGAGTTCAGAGCTGGAAAAGCATTTAAACGTCTGGCTAACTCTCATTCATGTTGTGATGTATGGTTCTCTTGGGTGCAGACTGTCAAACTGAGTTAATGTCAATGAAAGAAAATGGGAGATGGACTTTCAGATGTTCTCATTCAGCTAAAAAGAAAATTACGGTTCAGAGTTTTTACTAAGGGAGCTTTTCAAACACCCACTCAGTGGGATGGAAACTGTGCTTTAGAAGAGAGGGCTCATGGGAATACTAAAAGAACTTGGCATCACTTATCGTTTTTTAACAGTGAATCCAGGCCATCACTTCTGTGCTTTCAACTCAAAAGAGTAAACAGGTGCTAAAGATAAAGTGATCCTCCCTGTTGCTCAGACGGTAAAGAATCTGCCTGCAATGAAGAAGACCCAGGTTCAATCCCTGGGCCGGAAAGATCCTCTGGAGAAGGGAATGGCAATCCACTCCAGTATTCTTGCCTGGAGAATCCCATGGACAGAGGAGCCTGGTGGGCTACAGTCCATGGGGTCGCAAAGAGTTGGACACGACTGAGCGACTAATGCTACTACTACTAAAGATAGTAATCACTGGATTCACGTGGTCACTCAGTTGGTTAGGTGAATTGGGAATAGATACTCTTAAGCAGCTTTCATCAAACCAACTACTTGCATCAATCAACTGATACCTTCCATTCCCTCTTAGTTCATCCTCGCCAATGTTGGCCATGGCCCGTGACCTTCTGAACCCCACCTTCTACAGACATTAGGTCAGGAATGGTACCACAGCAGGCTTTATAGGGGCATTCAAGATAATCTATATGAGATCTTCTTTACGTTTTTGTTTTCTTTTCTTTTCTTTTTTCTTGACATACAGCAAAACTTGGGCTTTGGTAAATGCAAATGTAAAAAACTTGGACTGAAATTTTCCAAAATTCAAATTTTACACAAACTATACCTGTATATATTGTTCACTAGGAACCTTAAGTATCCTTCTGTTTGCCAAACTCAAACATTTGTACAGCATC
This sequence comes from Cervus canadensis, assembly GCF_019320065.1. NCBI lineage: Eukaryota > Metazoa > Chordata > Mammalia > Artiodactyla > Cervidae > Cervus > Cervus canadensis. The sequence goes on from NC_057386.1 coordinate 100,091,888, forward strand.
TGACAATTAAATATTTGGAGCTATCTCATTCTGGATGGTCCTCTGACCAGCAATTTAATTTCAGAACATCACCACTTTTGTCAGTAAAACAGGGTTTGTGCAATTCTTTGACTTTGTTTTTGTTGGTGGTGTTCATTGGATTTTATAAAGTATCTGCTGCTATGTTTTGTAAAAATAGAGTGGAAAACAAAAATTAAAGTGTTGATACTTGTTCTAACAAGTCTCAAAAACTTAACAAGGATGGATAAGATTAAACTGGTCACCTGTCCCAATAAACTACTCAGTTGGCCTGAAGTTGGTCTAAAGTTAGTCAGCCATGAGCACGATTGTGAAGTTAAAGATCAAAATGTAAGACATATGCAATGCTAGAAGTATTCCTAATTGTAACCTGAAACTTATCTTTTAAATTATCAGTAAAGTTTGTATAGGTCTTTTGTCTTATGAATTTTTTTCCTCTTTAACTTAGAGTATCTTTCTATGTGTTCACGGGAGACTAATGCTTTGCTACTGCTATGAGACTAGCTATTGACTGGTGGAATGGATTCCAGGTTATTTAAATTTCTACAGATATGCAACTGAAAAAAAAAAAATAAGCTCCAAATGGATCTAATGTCAAGATTAAAAGCACATGCGATCTTAAGGTCTGAAACTACTCTATATCTGCAGGTGTTAAAAGGAAATGTCCCTGTGGAAGATATAAATATACAGGATAAAAGGAAGCATTTGGTGTAATTCAGTCCTCTCTCTAATAAGTAAACTAACAATTTTAAGTAGACTAGGAAACATGAACATAAGAGTCAATCAAATACTGAGCACAGAGTCAAGTATGAAATCTCAAAATTGGGAGACTGAGTAATTCATGGAAGCTAAGGGGAGAGAGGAGCATCAGAAAAATTAATCTGTGAGGTTAGGATCTTGGCATCTTTAGTTGGGAAAATCTGAGTCAATCATTCAGTCACTGCTTGGCTCCAGAGTTGTTCTACCAACATCTTCAGCATCAAACATTTTAAGAGAACCATTTTCTCACCCAATCCCTCATCCTGCATCTTCTTGCCCAACTGCCCACTCTTCAAAATGGAAATTGAAACTTGAATTCAGGAATCTGAACCAGACACAAACAGAAAAGAAGCTAGTCATTCACAGTGAACATGTGTCCATAAGCAAGGTTTGCCTCCAGTCCCGGGGGGAAAGTGCTATGTAATGCTGACAGACCCTTCACTTCCAGCAGATGGTGAGGACGAGCATGTTTGTAGAGTTGTGTTAACATCTGTCTGTGAACCTTATCTCCATGGCATTGGTAGCTTATGGTGAACAGTGTCCAATTTGTGATCTCCGAAGAAGAAGATTTAGCTTCAGGACCAGGGACCAGGCTTGATCACTCAAGAGTTTTTGTGTAGCAGAGTTTCATTAAAGTATAAAAAGGGACAGAGAAAGCTTCTGACATAGACTTCAGAAGGGGACGGAGAGTGCCCGCCTTGCTAGTGTTAGCAGGGGAGTTATGTACTTTTTTAGTTGGTTATTGACAATAAATCAAAAGAATGTCTCAAGGTTGTAAAGATCTTACTAGACCCACTCCTACAATTTACAATTTAAGATGACAGGATTAGAACTAACAATAGAAAGATCTTACCAGACCCATTCCCATAATATACATTCTAAGATAACAGGATTAGTCAGAAGCCTTTCAAGGAGAAACTGTCCTCAAGCAGGATACATTGTTGTTATATAATCCTTAGGACAGAGTTCAAACTGAGTTCTTTGTTGTGTAATCATCAGTTCCAGGCTTAAAGAAAAAAATATTTCATGTGACTAAGATTAAGGGAAGTAGAAGAAAAAAAAAAGATGTTTGTCCTTTCCTCCTCCTTGAGAGCCTCAGACCCCTTGCTCCTCCTGGGGGACCCTGGACTTCGTATCAACCTGCCTAGGAATTGACTGTCTCATTCCCCCCTTTTCTTTTAGGAGAATTATGTTGCCAGGGGAAAGGGACATCATTTTTGTTCCATAACTACGTCCTGCTGTTGAGGGGTGTCATCCCTAAATTGTTGAGGCAACATATTCTCCTAACCCTGATATTGAGGATCTCTGATCCAGGGGCCCCAAGTAATAGTTGGAGGAGGCTGTGGCACTCATAGGAGCCTGGACAACCATTTGTAACTTAAAAGGTTTCAGACAGAAAAAACGTTTTATGTGACTAAGACTAAGGAATGTGGGGGGGGTGGGGCGGGGTAAAGAGACATTTGTCCTTTCCTCCTCCTTGAGAATTACAGACACCTATCTCCTCCTTGAGAGCCCCAGACCCCTTTCTCCTCCTGGGGGACCACGGACTTGTTATCAACCTGCCTAGGAACTGACTCAGCATCAACCACACCACCCAAACAGGAAATGCACAACTAAAGCAAGACGCTACACTTAGTATCAGGCATCCATATTTGAACTGACAAAGAATCCTCACATACATTTGACAAACAGAATTAGCATCAACTGTCCCTCAAAGAACGATTTTCATCCTGGATAAGACATGAAAAGGAAAGCAGACAAGCAGGAAGTGTTATTATGTAGCATGTTTAAGAGTCCATCTCAATTGGTGGCTGTGGACAGCTGGTTTTAGCCTCATATCTTCCTAAATTGAACCCTAGGTCCATCATTAATTAGCTGTGTCCTTGGGTAAGTTATTTAATGTCCCTCAGTTTCAGTTTCAGTGGTTAAAGGATGAGAATTGTGGGTAACTCACTGCAAGAATAAATAAGATAAGGGATATCAGCAAACCAGCTAACTGTTAAAAAGTGCTCCGTAGAAGTTACTCTCACTGCTTTCCTTATAAAATAGTCTCCATTGCTTTGATCTGAATTCATAACTGCTTCTTTATTGAAAAGCAGTTCGCTGGGGCTATGAACATGAAATGGCTGTATTTTTCCAGTCACTCCTCTCAACCGTCCTCACGTGAATGCCCTTTCCTGTCCCTGAATGTCATCACAGCCAATTTCACAACTTTCTGAATATTTTTCCTTATTAGAATGTGGTCCAGTTCAAGTTAAAATTCCAGCCTCAGATCTAATTCAACCCTTGCCCTTCTGCTGCTGTGAAGTTGTCCAAGGAAAGAGACATGGTCAGCTCCCCCCATCTCCGATGCCCTTGTCAGCCTGAAGCCCTGGATCATCATGACCAGATGATGGGGGGTAGGGAGGGACAAGGCAGACGTTACTTTGCTGAACCAGGACCCCCTGGAGTGTCATCATTGCTCCTCTAGCTGTTGATGCCTGGCCAGCATTGCCCTCTCAGAGGGACACCCCAGGGCCAGCCCCTCCTTGAACACACCTATGAAGCCCTTTGAGGCCCCCCAGTGCACAACTCCCTGAAATGATAAACTTGGGTCTGGTTCAGTGTCCAGGACAATCTAGCTCAAGCCCCTGATGATCCAACAAGCCCACTACTACTTGGATCCCCTACAGAGTGAGCTTTCCAGAAAGACAGAGCTACTATGTGACCAGCAATCCTACTGCTGGGCATATATTCAGAAAAATCATAATTCACGAAGATACACACACCACACACACACACACCCAACGCTCATTGCAACACTATTTATAACACCCAAGTCATGGAAGCAACTTAAATATCCATTGACAGATGAATGGATAAAGAAGGTGTGGTACGTATATATAATGGAATACTACTTGGTCATTAAAAAGAGAATAAAATAATGCAATTTGTGGTATAATGGATGAACCTAGAGATTATCACAGTAAGTAAAGTATGTAACACTAAGTAAAGTACTTACTTTCATAAGTAAAGTCAGATAGAGAAAGACAAAGATCACGTGATATCATCTATGAAAGTGAAGTCGCTCAGTTGTGTCCGACTCTTTGCGACCCCATGGACTGTAGCCTACCAGGCTCCTTCTGTCCATGGGATTTTCCAGGCAAGAATACTGGAGTGGGTTGCCATTTCCTTCTCCAGGAGATCTTCCCAACCCAGGGATCGAACCCCGGTCTCCCACATTTTAGACAGATGCTTTATCATCTGCACCACCAGGGAAGTCTCATATCATCTATAGGTGGAAGCTAAAGTATGACACAAATGAACTTATCTATAAAACAGATAGATTTACAGACTTAGAAAACAAACTTAAGATAACTAAGGGGGGAAAAGGGGGTGATAAATTAGGAGTTTGGTATAAACACATACACAGTCTTATATAATAAATAGATAAACAACAAGGACCTGCTGCATAGCACAGGGAATTATACTCAGTACTCTGTAATAACTTAAATGGGAAAGAATCTGAAAAAGAGAATCAGTTTAGTTCAGTTTTTCAGTCGTGTCCAACTCTTTGTGACCCCATGGCCTGCAGCATGCCAGGTTTTCCTGTCCTTCACTATCTCCCGGAATTTACTCAAACTCATGTCCATCGAGTCAGTGAGGCCAACCAACTATCTTATCCTCTGTCGCCCCCCACCCCCACTTCTCCTCCTGCCCTCAATCTTTCCCAGCATCAGGATCTTTTTCAATGAGTTGACTCTTTGCATCAGGTGGCCAAAGTATTGGAGTTTCAGCTTCAGCATCAATCTTTCCAAAGAATATTCAGGGTTGATTTCCTTTAGGATTGACTGATTGGTTCTCCTTGCTGTCCAAGGGATTCTCAAGAGTTTTGTCCATCACCACAGTTCAAAAACATCAATTCTTTGGCACTCAGCTTTCTTTATGGTGCAACTCTCACATTCATAAATGACTACTGGGAAAACCATAGCTTTGACTATATGGACATTTGTCCACAAAGTGATGTCTCTGCTTTTGAATACACTGTCTAGGATTGTCATAGCTTTTCTTCTAAGGAGCAAGTGTCTTTTAATTTTGTGGTTGCAGTCACCATCCACAGTGATTTTGGACCACAAGAAAATAGTCTATCACAGTTTCCATTTTTTTCCCCATCTATTTGCCATGATGTGATGGGACCAGATGCCATGATCTTGGTTTTTTGAATCCTGAGTTTTAAACCAGCTTTTAGACCAGGTTTTAAACCAGGTAAAACCTTTCTCTTTCACCTTTATCAAGAGGCTCTTTAGTTCCTCTTCACTTTCTGCCATTAAAGTGGTATCATCTGCATATATGAGGTGGTCGTATGTCTCCCGGCAATCTTAATTCCAGCTTGTGATTCATCCAGCCTTGTACTTCTCATGATGTACTCTGCATATAAGTTAAATAAGCAGGGTGACAGTACGCAGCCTTGACGTACTCCTTTCACAATTTTGAACCAGTCTTTTGTTCCATGTCCAGTTCTGACTGTTGCTTCTTGACCTGCACAGGTTTCCTTGACCTTCCAGGTTTCTCAGGAAGCAGGTAATGTGGTCTGGTTTTCCCATTTTTTTTGAGATTTTCATTTGTTGTAATCCACACAGCCAAAGGCTTTAGAGTAGTCATTGAAGCAGAAGTAGAGATTTTTCTGGAATTCCCTTGCTTTTTCTATTATCCCATGGATGTTGGCGATTTGGTCTCTGGTTCCTCTGCCTTTCTTAAATCCAGCTTATACCTCTTAAATTTCTTGGTTCATGTATTATTGAAGCTTAGCTTGAAGGATTTTGAGCATTACCTTGCTGGCATGTGAGAAGAGCACAATTGTGCAGTAGTTTGAATATTCTTTGGCATTGCCTTTCTTAGGATTTGAATGAAAACTGACCTTTTCAAGTCCTGTGGCCACTGCTGAGTTTTCCAAATTTGCTGGCATATTGAGTGCAACACTTTAACAGCGTCATCATTTAGGATTTGAAATAGCTCAGCTGGAATTCCATCACCTCCACTAACTTTGTTCTTAGCAATGCTTCCTAAAGCCACTTGACTTAACACTTCAGGATGTCTGGCTCTAGGTGAGTGACCAAATCATAGTACTTATCCAGGTCATTAAGACCTATTTTGTAAGTTCTGTGTATTCTTGCCACTTCTTCTTAATATCCTCTGCTTCTGTGAGGTCCATACCATTTCTGTCTTTTATTATGCCCATCTTTGCAAGAAATTTTGGTATCTCTACATTTTCTTAAAGAGATATCTAGTCTTTCCTATTCTATTGTTTTCCTCTATTTCTTTGCATTGATCACTGAGGAAGGCTTACTTATCTCTCCTTGCTATTCTTTGGAACTCTGCATTCAGATGGGTGTATTTTTCCTTTTCTCCTCTGCCTTTCACTTCTCTTCTCAGCTATTTGTAAGGCATCCTCAGACAACCGCTTTGCTTTCTTGCATTTCTTTTTCTTTGAGATAATTTTCACTGCCTCCTATACAGTGTTAGAAACCTCCATTCATAGTTCTTAAAGCACTCTATCAGATCTAATCCCTTGAACTTGTTGTCACTTCCACTGTATAATCATAAGAGATGTGATTTAGGTCATACCTGAATGACCTCAGGGTATGGGTTTTCTCTACTTTCTTCAACTTAAGTCTGAATTTTACAATAAGGAGCTCATGATCTGAGCCACAGTCAACTCCAGGTCTTGTTTTTGTTGACTGTATAGAGCTTCTCCATCTTCAGCTGCAAAAAATATAATCAATCTGATTTTGGTATCAACCATCTGGTGATGTCCATGTGTAGAGTCATCTCTTGTGTTGTTGGAGGAGAATGTTTGCTATGATGAGTGCATTATCTTGACAGAACTCTGTTAGTCTTCTCCCTGCTTCATTTTGTACTCCAAAGCCAACTTCCCTGTTACTCCAAGTATCTCCTCTTTCTTTTGGATTCCAGTCCCCTATGATGAAAAGGACATCTTTTTTTGGTGTTAATTCTAGAGGGTCTTGTAGGTCTTCATAGAACCATTCAGCTTCACCTTCGTCAGCATTAGTGGTTGGGGCATAGACTTGGATTACTGTGATGTTGAATGGTTTGCCTCAAAAAGGAACATGTCATTCTGTCGTTTTTGAGATTGTAGCCAAGTACTGCGTTTTGGACTCTTTTGTTGACTATGAGGGCTACTCCATTTCTCTAGGGGATTCTTGTTCACAATAATAGATATAAAGGTCATCTGAATTAAATTCACCCATTTCAGTCCATTTTAGTTCACTGATCCCTAAAATGTTGGTGTTCACTCTTGCCATCTCCTGTTTGACCACATCCAATTTACCTTGATTCATGGATCTAACATTCCAGGTTCCTATGCACTATTGTTCTTTACAGCATTGAACTTCACTTTCACCACCAGACACATCCACATCTGGACATCATTTCTGCTTTGGCTCAGACTCTTCATTCCTTCTGGAGCTATTTCTCTGCTCTTCTCCAGGAGCATATTGAACACATACAGACCTGGGCGGGGGGGCGGGGCGGTGGGGCTCATCTTTCATTGTCATATCTTTTTGCCTTTTCATACTGTTCAGGGGGTGCTCAAGGCAAGAATGCTGAAGTGGTTTGCCATTCCCTTCTCCAGTGGACCATATTTTGTCAGAACTCTCCACCATGACCCATATGTTCTAGGTAGCCCTACACAGCATGGCTCATAGTTTCATTGAGTTAGACCAGGCTGTGATCCACATGATCATTTTGGTTAGTTTTCTGTAATTGTGGTTTCCATTCTGTCTGTCTTCTGATGGATGAGGATAAGAGGCTTGTGCAAGGTTCCTAATGGAAAGGACTGGCTGTAGGAAAAACTGTGTCTTACTCTAGTGGGCAGGGCCATGCTCAATACATCTTTAATTATCTGCTGATGGGTGGGGCTGTGCTCCCTCTCTGTAGTATGGCCTGATATGTATTTATTCATAACTGATTCACTTTTCTGTACACTTGAAACTAACACAACAGAGTAAATCAACTCTACTCCACTATAAAATAAAAATTAAATTACAAAAGAAAAAGAAAGAGAGTGCAGCTCAGCCACAGGAGACCTCCATCTGACCCATGAAAACATACATTCTTGCCTTGATGACATGGCAGGGAAGCCTCTTGTACCCCAGATCACCTTTGCCCCTACCCACGTGGGCCTCTGGCCGAGGAGCAGGTGGGGTGCCCAAAGGAGCGTCCACCTGGATGCCAGACTCCAGGCTCCCCTTGGTGTCCATTTCCACAAACCAGCCTTTATCCCACAAACTCCCCACCAGCCCCACCGTGGTCCCTGAGGCTGGGGGCTGGGGCTGGGCTGGAGGGGCTCAGGACCATCACCAACACTACACCTCCCAGGAGGCTGATGGCTTTTCCTTCCCTCCTCAGGCTTCGCCTCTCAGTCTTGAAGGGACTGGGCTTCTCACATTCACGGGGCTGATTCTGCAGGTGTGTCCATCTGCAACTGCTGGTTGTTCTCTCCAAACTGGGGGGTTGGGGGTGGGGCGGTGGGGGTGGGTTGGGTCTGTCAGTCTCCACTGTGGACCCAGGCCACCACTTTTAGGGTGAAGTGAAGATGTGCCATCCTAAAGTAAATCAGTCCTGGGTGTTCATTGGAAGGACTGATGTTGAAGCTGAAACTCCAATATTTTGGCCACCTGATGCAAAGAGCTGACTCATTTGAAAAGACCCTGATGTTGGGAAAGATTGAGGGCAGGAAGAGAAGGGGACCACAGAGGATGAGATGGCTGGATGGCATCACCGACTCAATGGACATGAGTTTGGGTGGACTCTGGGAGTTGGTGATGGACAGGGAGGCCTGGCGTGCTGTGGTTCATGGGGTCGCAAAGAGTCAGACACGGCTGGGCGACTGAACTGAACTGAACTGAACTGAAGAGGTGAGTCAATGTTGGATGATAGTATCACTACAAATATATAAAAATGGCAAAGAAAAGTCTGAGAAACAGTAACATGGAATAAATGGCAGGAAACACACGTTTGGCCCAGCCACACTTTGCTTTCCCCCTGTAATTTTGTCACAAACTTACTCCAACTACAACTGCATAGCTCTGCTTGCCTTCCTCACAAGCCTCCACACAAGATGTGGGATTGGAGTGGGAGTAGGGATGGAATTCAACCTGTTAGCTCAGCTCCTCAGCTCTCCTTCAGGTTCCCCCTGAAGCAATGTTTCTCTGAGTGCAGGGACCCTCGGGCCCTTGAGGAAGCATGATGAAAGGATTCTCAGGTCTGTGCAGCCACCTTGGCCCTTCCATGGCCCCCTGATGTTTCTTGGGTGCACACAGCCTGCATCCATCCCTGAGTGATCTAACCACCATCTGTGGGTGACTCAGTAGCTGACTAACTACAGGCTCAGCCTTGTGCAGAGCTAGACACCTCATTCACTCCCAGATCCCCTGGTCCTGACAGCCACTGAGACAAGTGCATCTTCCTATGACCTTGGTAGCTGCCATGCCGCCCACAGGTCCTCTGCTCAGCATCTGTCACTTACAGGAGCCAATCTGCATTAGAGGTACCAGTGAGAACCCTTGTGTCTGACCACCCCCCTCATCCTCTGAACAAGGATCCTGGCTCTTTTGTCCTCTGTGGGATGATTTTAAAGCTCTATGTGCTTTTCCTGTTCATTCTCTGTAACTGTTAAGTTTCCCTTGGAAAGTTCTAACGATTGATGAAAAGAGACTGAACTGCCAAATATTTAGTTCACTGAGATTACTCAGGATCATCATTACCTCCAATGTAGTTGACAGAAGAAAGGTGATTTCTGGTGGGTGTGTATGTTACATTATTTTTGCTTCAATTTAGTATTTAAAAAATCTTACTGCAATGTTGTAATGAGATTGTATTGCCCTCATTAAAGATAAAGATATAATGAACTGTAGATCTGGCGACTGTGTTACCACAGACTTGGAGAGATCTCAGCATAGGTACATATTACTATTATAGAATTTATGATACAGAAAATAAAAGTGGTGTTTAAAAGTAATCCCAGTTACCACAGAAAATAAACATCTTTTCATAATTTACAGAAGTTTGGTCCTCCTTTGAAATGATATATTAATACCATTTAGATTTTTCTTTTTTTTTTTTTCATTTAGATTTTTCAAATGCAAGGTTCATTTGCTAGTTCAATTTGATTGCTAGAAAATCAATTTGGTAGTTGAAAAAATATAGTCATACTGAGCATCTAAGAAATAACACCCTTGAGCTGAAGGTCATTCTTTCCTTAAAAGAAATTCTATTACATATCATAAAAATTATTTTGAAAAAAATGAAACTAGAGTTCCCTCCCAGGCTCTTTAATTGATATGACCCTGTAAACCCTCCAGGTCATAACTTTGCAAAACCTCAGAACCAATATTTCAAAGTTGACATTGGAGTGAATTTTTAAAGCATTTGTCTTCCCAGCCATCTTTGAAAATGTACCTATGTTGATTTAAATGGTTTATTTTTAATGTTACTAAAATTTAAAGATTGAAAGCAAAGGGGGATGGAGAAGGCACAGGATAAAGTGGTTTGCAAGCATCACCAACTCAGTGGACACGGATTTGAGCAAACTCCGGGAGATAGCGGAGGACAGAGGCGCCTGACGTGCTGCAGTCCATGGGGTCACAGAGAGTCAGATACAACTTAGCGACTGAACAACAACAACAAAGTTTTTTCTAGGTTTGGTCAGTTTTGCTACTTTTTAAAAAGTGTAATGATCAGTTACAGATGTGTGAATAAGATATGAAGCCAAAACGTCTCCAAAACTGAATTTTCTGACCTTTCAAAACAATAAAATAACCTAGCCTTTCATTTGGATCACAGCTTTTTATTCATGGAGTAATGACAGCTTTCCCTCAGTGTGTGACACGTATTTATTACTTATTTTAAATAGCAGGGTTCACGTCTCCCAAAAGCAGGATTATTAACTGGAACAAAGGTGGGATTCATTCAGACAGTCTTGGGCCAGGTCTGCAGTAGCAAAGTGGAGAATACAGGCAATTAGCAGCAACCACTGAATATTCACTTTTCACAACATTTTTCTAGAATGCCCTGTGAATAACTTTAAAGAAAGCAGCCATGTCTACCTTCACAGTGTTTAAAATTAAATGGAAAAATCTAAAATGGAGCATCCTTACAGATGAATAAATATGATAGTAATTTAAAAATCTAAACAAATGCATCAGACATAGTTTTTGCTTGGAGCACACAAGCCTTTACAGATGAGAATATTGCTGTAATTCTTTCCTTTTTTGCCCCAGACACAGTTTGAGAAGACTAGAGTCCCCAGTAATACAGGGCTATCTGTCATAATACAGAGGAATCACTATCAGTTTTCCCCTCTAGAGGTCTCCCCAGTTTCATACATTACTTTGCACATGGGATACATGGTCCAAGTAGGCTGGTAACATAGCGTTCCTTGGAAATGCACACCCAGAAAATGCACTTTGGAAAATTACAATGTACAGATAGTGTTTGTCCTTCCTAAAATGGAATCCTGGCCTGGGATTGCTTTCTTCCTTCAGGATAGAGATACTGCAGGTCAAAGTCCAGACAATCTGGGCTGTTTTGAGACATTGTTGTAAATAAATAATTAACGTCATTCTAAAGAGATCTAGCTGGCTATTTTAAAAAATAAATAAACAGTGATGAGGTCATTTTTCTCAATTACATTGGATACAATTTTTCAATTTCTATAAACAAGTTTCAATTAATCATTTTATCTTTTCTACAGTAAATTCATTATTTTTGTAACTACATTTTACTGGGGCTTCCCAGGGGGAATTAGTGGTAAAGAACCCATATGCCAATGCAGGAGACATAAAAGATGTGGGTTAGATCCCTGGGTTAAGAAGATCCCCTGGAGGAGAGCATGGCAACCCACTCCAGTATCATTGCCTGGAGAATCCCATGGACAGAGGGGCCTGGCGGGCTATGGTCCATAGTGTCACAAAGAGTCAGATGTGACTGAAGTGACTTACCACGCACGCACACACCATGCATATTTTATGAATGGGTGAATTAGGTTTCTGCTGTAACCATGCTGCATGGCAAACTGCACCAGATTTCTGAAGCTTATGAAAACAATCATTTTTTTCCACAGTCACATGTTGGTGGGTGATCTGCTGTTTGGTTGATCTCACCTGGGCTTGTCTCATCTTCTGAGCTAGATGGGATCATAAGCTTCAGATTGGCCTGGGTCTTCTCTTCAGGATGAAAGAAAAAGAGAAGGAGCACCTCCTTGAGATACACTCCTCTTGAGGCAAAGGGCAAGTGTTCCTAAAGTATCCGCTGAAACTTGCCAGGAAGGCACCAGTTTGGAAAGCCTATGATAATCTCTGCCCCACATTTCATTTGTGCCAAAGTAGTTGTCACGTGGCCAAGCCCAAAGTCAGTGATTGAGAAAGTAGATTCCATCCCCAGGAGAGTAATAGCACAGCAAGGAAGAAATGAAGGACAAAGGAGCCGTGATACAATCCACCTCAGAAATAAAAAGACGGAGAGTAATGCCCACTGTCTGGGATAGCTTGCAAACACCACATGGGGAAGAAGTCAGGAGAGAGCAATGCAGCTGCTAGAAAAGGACATCTCAGGGTCACACCTGCATGGTCATCACCGTCAGTCCCTGATGCTGACACCCTCCTGACTCAGGGACACAGCATACCCTGTTCCCCTGCATATGGGTTAGAGTTTCGGCAGCAATTTCCCAAATGGTATTTCTTCTGGGTTTAGCTCCAGCCTCTGCCTAAGATATTCACTCATCAAATCCTTCACTTTCACTCAACCTGGGTCTTGTTTTCCCACTGCCCCCTCTCCCCCATCAGCACTTGGCACTTAGAACCCAACAACCTTGGCTCCTGACCCTGGGTATTCCACCCAGGAATCATCCAGTGTCTTATTTTTTTAATAATCTTTTCTTTTTTTAAATTTTATTATATATTGTTATTTTTACTAAGCTGGGTCTTTGTTTCAGCTTGCAGACTTCTGTTGTTGAGCCGGCTTAGATGCCCTGAGTCATGCAGGACCCCCGACCAGGGATCAAACCCATGTCCCCCACACTGCAAGGCAAATTCTTAACACTAGACCATCAAGGAAGTCCCCATTCAATGCACTGTTGAGAATGTTTATTCTCAAAACAATTGAAAGTTACAAATCAATCAAAATATATTATGAATTTAGATTATGAATAACAATGTTGCAATTCATTTTTATATATTTCATTTAAAGTAAAGGCTAAATGTAAGCTGTTGGGCTTCCTAGATATCAGAGAAATCATGAACTATGGTTGAATAGAACAGTTTCTGCTTTTATCCCTGCCTCTGTCATTAAGACTTCCAGTCACTTTCTACATGACATCTATTCCGGTATTTGATTTTCTGGCAACCCCATTCATATGAAAGCTTCAGATAATCCTACTCAGATGATACTAAGTGAGACAAAGTTATAACATTATCTTTGATAGTTAAAGACACACATATCTTTTATTCAAAACAAACACCAGTATCACATACATGCAGCCCTTCCAATTTCAAAGCTTAGAAATTCCATCCAGATTTTACAAATGCATTTAAATAATGCAATTCCTGACATAGACAGTACATTGCGTTTGAAAGAGAAAGTGAGAAAGTGTTAGTCACTCAGTTGTATCTGACTCTGCAACACAACAGACAGTAGCTCACCAGACTCCCCTGTGCATGGGATTCTCCAGGCAACAAAACTGGAGTGGGTTGCCATTCCCTTCTCCAGGGGATCTTCCTGATCCAGGGATTGAACCTGGGTCTCCTGCATTGCAGGAAGACTTTATTATTTATTCTTCAACCCTATTTTCAAATAAGCATCTGATATAGAACTCTTCTCCTCATGAACTGCATTTTCAGATTGTTTCATGGACTCAAGACCAGTCATTTCAGAGATCACTCAAGGATTATCTGGAATGAACACTCTACAAAACATAAGATTATTCTGTAGGCTTCTAGCATGATGGAGATTTGTCTGTAGTTTGCAGAAATTATCTGCCTGGGGTACAGATAATAGCAAACAAATTTAAAATAAAATGTATCTTTGATATTTTAACTTTTATGAAGAAAATAAGCAGAGAAATGGGGTAGGAAATGACTTCCAGAATGTGTGCCGCTTGAATTATGGTGGTTGGGGGAGACATCTGAGCTGAATCTAAAGGAATAAAGGGCTGAGTGGTGTGGGTTCCCAGCAACATGGGCATCGGGGAGGAGAGAGCTCCATGGTCAGAGGAAAACAGGCAAGATCCTCATGTGTGAATACACCTGTGGTGACCAAGAGATACAGTGAGGGAGGCGGCATGCTAATGCCCAGGGAGCAAGGGGAAGCATGGTACCTGGTGGGATCATCATGGTGGGCAGGTCAGCAAAGAAATTTAACATAAATGACCATGGTTTCCAGGGGGGTGAATTTCAGGAATCACTGGGTACAGGTGAAGAAGAAATTTGAGAATGAAGAAACAGAGAAGAAATTTGCCAATGATGAGATGGCAAAGACTAGGTATTTGGGGACCTTATTTCTACGCTCTCATTTACTAACTACATAGACTTGGCCAAATGAACCACTCTTAAGGCCCTCATTTCTCTTATCTATAAAATGTAGGTATCTATACTGTCAAGGTGCTATCATAGGCTTTAATAAATTAAATTAAAAATCTAATGATCTAACATTGACTGAAAACTAACACTGTTATATTAAGCTTCTTTATGTTAATCATACTTGGCATCAGTTTCGTCCTTCAGTCTAAAACTATAATATGTATAGCTTTGTGGCTGGACAAAGCAGTATCCTAGCAATAGAGAAATAAGTGCTTCCTTTATACTAAGTTAATAACTGCAATATGCTCACTTATGGATGGAAGGGGAAATGCTAGAGCTCTGATAGAAACAAAAATTCTTTCAAAAGATAACAAATAGAATTTACATACTCATTGAGTCAACACATACTTGTTAAATACCCACCAAATGTCAAAAACTACGATGATCACTAAGGAGTCAAGGTTAGTGCTAGCATAAGGCTGGGATTTCACATTTCATTGGTAATTTATCAAATTAATGGATAGTTATAATTAGTAAATTGTACAAATGATACTCTGGTTTCAGTTAAAAATAGATGGAAGAGAACCAGAGTATCTGCAGCAGTCAGGATTCTCCAGAAAAGAAGAAAGAATACAAGAACTTATTGATTGCTTGATTGACTTATTACAAGGAATTATGGAGGATGATTATCACACGATTTTGGAGGCAAGCAAGTGTCAAGACCTGCAGGGTGAGTCAACTGGAGACCCAGAATCTTCCGCAGGATGGAGTCTGAAGACCTGCGAACCAGGAAAGCTGATGGTAATGTTCTGGTCTGAAGGTCGGCTGCCTTCAGGTCCAGGAAGAGCCAGGGTTTCAGTTTGCGTCTGAGGCGGAAGCCTGCCAATGTCCCGGTTTGAAAAGAGTCAGGCAGGATTCTCCAGATGAGCCATTTTTTCTATTCAGCTTTCACCTGCTTGCCCACGACCCACCCACATCCAGGAGGGTAACCTGCTTTACACAGGCTAGTGACTTAACTGTTAATCTCACCCAAAAATACCCTCATGGAAACACCCAGATTATGTCTCACCCAGTGTCTGGGACCCCTGTTGCCCCAGTCAGGGTGACACATAAAATTAAACACCATGATGTCCACTTTTCAAGGTTGACTAACACAAATGAGTGATGACCATGGCAGTAGAGCAGGGAAGAACTGCAAAAAATTTAAAGATCGGAAGGAGGTAAGGGAAGTGGGGACCGCAGGGCTCACGACAATCATATCCTCCTGAACCAGTTCATCTGATGCTTATTGGTGGCGTTTGGGAAACGGGTGTGTGTGATGAAGACCATGCGTGCAAAGGTAAAGTAACTCTCCCCAACAAGTCCCCGGGCTCTGGCAATGCCACGGGGGTGTACGTTTCTGCGTGTTCCTGGATGTGTATGTGTGTGTGTTTGTATGTGGCTGGGAAGTGGGGTGCGGAGAAAACTAGGTTAAAGAAAGGGGGCAGATTTACTAGGTATGCTAGATATATACTAGACATACTCGGTAGGAATGCACTCCTCCTGTGTTGGCCACTGGATCCTGGAGTCAGTACTTCAGTTTAAAGGCCGCACACGGCACAGAGCTGTGAGCGAAATATTAATGACAACCTTGAGAAGTCGCCCAGTTCAGTCTTCCGCCTTGAAGGACGCGCTTGCATCTTGAGAAAATGAGACTCGATCTTTCTATTACTCTATTTCTTCAGAAAGGAAGATTCTGGAGGCCAATTCGTTATCAGAAACACTCAATTTCCTCTACAATACCGCCGCACACACTATTAGCGTATAATAAAACGTCCTTAGTACTTACGTGCTCCAATAACGCAATTACTATTGCTTCCTTAGCGCTGTGGGCTGGTTCTCTGCTCTGCAATCGTAGATGCCGCTGTGTGACAGGGGACTTGCTAATTGGCCTCTTTGGACCGCAATTCCTTCTTTTTAAAAAGAAAGTTTGGATTAAAGAGTCATTACGGAGTCTTCCCGTTTTAATTTTGTGCCTATGATTTCTATAGATTTAATACTAGATATCCGCCCCCCCGCCACGCCCCCGCCCCAGCCAGGCACTTCTGTTTTTAAAAGTACCATGCTGCCCTCATGTGGTCAGACGTGAAATGACACACATTTAAGGAAACCACAAGTACGATTTTTGTTTTAATTAATGTCAAGTGAAATCCTATACTTTAAAATAAAATTCAAAAATAGTAACAAAATCCATTTGAATCACCTGTCCACTAAAGCGTCAAGGTTTTACCCACTCACACGGATGCAAAATTTCCCTGTAGGAATAATAATACAGATTCTAACGTGAGTTAACATGAATGAGCATTAGCTAAGAGCCAGGCAAGGTAAAATTTTACATACCTCATCTCTCTTCATTTTCAAGCATAGGCTGTTTTGATATATTATTTTTCAGTTGTGGACACTAAAACACAGGCTGTTAATAAATAAATGTAAAGGCCAGTATAAAGCTGATTTTTCTGACTCAGAGCCCAAACACTTTCACCATCATCTTATTGTCTTGTTCCATTCTTTTATATTAACAAAAGTACATTTTCTAATATTCCATTATCAGGAGACATGCATAAGGAAAGGGACAAAGAATTCTTGAAAATAGGGTGAGATAATATATATGAAAACTATACAAATGCAATGCCTAGTATGAAAATAGGAGCTCAAAATATGTTAACTTCTTCCTGAATTAAGTATCCTATTGCTAACAGAATAATACTACTTTATTTAATAACTAATATTCACTACCAACCTATTGGGATGTGAATCAAAAAAGAGATTAAGTATCTTAAATCAACCAGTGAGTAATGATCTTCTAAACAGTTCAAACCCTATCCCTGGTAAGTGAAAAAAAGATCTGTTAAGAGCTTAGAAATGAAAGAGGATTTATTTCAGGTTTATGTTTTTATTGGTTGACTGCACAAGGCAGATCAGCAGTGACTGCATTTCAAGTTGCAAAAACAGAACTATTTTTAGTTTAAAAATGAGAGGACATGTCTACTCAGAGAAGCAGTAGCAGCCAAAATACCGTGTTAATCTCTGGCTCTCCGGGGGCTGACCATGTGAAATTTAGGAGTATTTCATCTCATTAGAAAATTTCTCATCTGCAAATTAAAGAGATTAGATTCTAGGGTTTGATCCTAGTGATTCTAAAAAGTCTTGAGTTCAGATCATCTTCATCTTTGGTCTACTTTGTTTCATAATTCTATAGTCACGTGGCAGGAGGATTTGTGTTTGCTTAGGCTTTATTTAACTTTTTCAGTTATTTCTCAACCTCACCCACCTGAGATGTGAGGTTAACAGTCTTACCTTTGCCCATAATAAGTCAATGATAGAGCATGTGCTACCAGATCTTTTTAAAGCATCATATGGACAGAGAAAGCCAGTGACTGAATTTCACATGCCAATCTCTCTCCCCAGATTCCATGCAAAAATAGTGCTGCTGGCTCTGCCAGTCATGTTTCCTCTGCTTTGTTTCAAACTCCAAGAACCCTATTGCTTTAAACATCTCTAAAGGAAGAAATAAAAACATCAACCAAAAAATGTCCAAATTTGTTGGGTCAGTGAGACTATCTAAGAAGGAATTATTATGGTATTTATAAAAGCTAAACAAGTTAGTCATTAGGAAGTTACCATATATCCCTGATAATAATAATAGCTAGGTTTTAGGATGTATGACTACTAGTCCACTGTTGAGATCAGTGAAGGTCACTAAGATGCAGAAAAGACAAGTAAGGCTACCATCTGCAAATATGGAACGATTTTCGCATAAGGACTTAACAATAAAGAGAGCAAAGTCTACAGATGTTGGTCCTGCATCTTATCCCAAAGGGAAATATTATAGCCAAACAACCATAGCTGCTATTATGAATCAACAGCTATGGCTTAAGAACTCTTGACCCATTGTCTCTATTCCTCATAACAACTCCAGAACTAGGAATTATATCTAACTTATACAGAACATAATTGAGGCCCAAGAAAGATAAGTAATTCTTTAAGGTCACACAGACAATAAGCAAACAAGAAGGGTTCATGTTTACCCAAATCCAAGGTTGTGTTTTGGGCTTCTCTGGTAACTAAGACAGTAAAGAATCTGCCTGCAATGCAAGAGACCAGGGTTCTATCCCTGGGTTGGGAAGATCCCCTGGAGAAGGAAATGGCACCCCACTCCAGTATTCTTGCCTGGAGAATTCCACTGTCAAAGGAGCCTGGCAGGCTATAGTCCATGTTGTCGCAAAAAATCGGGCATGACTGAGTGACTAACACTCAGCTGTGTTTTATCCACTTTTTGTCACATGCATTCTGGTATTACCTAGGGTCTTATTTCAAGAATTGTCTTAAAGACCATAATGAACAAATATAGTATTAAAAATGGTAATCATCAGGAACAAGGTAAGGATACTCTTTCTCAGCACTGCTTTCAGCATCATACTTGAAGTCCTATCTAATGCAATAGGACAAGAAAATTAAGGCTATGAAGATTTGAGAGGGAAGACATAAACTGTCTTTGTTCACAGATGACAGATTAATCAATGTAGAAAATCTGAAAAAATCAACCAAAAAACTCCTGGAACTAGTAAGTGATCACAGCAGTGTTAAAAGATACAATGTTAATATGGTTAAGTCAATCTATTTTATGATAACAGCAATGAACAACTGGAACATGAAATTAAAAACATAATATCATTTATATTAGGACCCCTGAAATTAAATACTTAAAGAAAAATTCAAATATATTGCAAGATCTGTATGAGAAAAACTACAAAACTCTGATGAAAGATACCAAAGAAGAACTAAATAAGTGGGAAAATATCTCATGTTCATGGATAGAAAGACTCAATATTGTCAAGATGTCAGTTCTTCCCAGTTTAATCTGTGAATTCAACAGAATCCCAAAGTCCCAGCAAGTTATTTTGTAGATATTGACAAACTGATTGTAAAGTGTAAATGGAGAGGCAAAGGATACAGACGAGCTAAATCAGAGAACAGACACTAACTGACCTTGAGACTTTGTATGAAGTTGCAGTAATCAAGACATCATGGTATTAGTGAAAGAACAGACAGCTTAAAGAAATAAAATAAAAACCTCAGAGTAGATCCATATAAATATAATATAACACACTAATTATAATCAACTGGTCTCTGACAAATAAGCAAAGGCAATACAATGGACTATCTCAACAACTAATGGTTCTGGAACAGCTATGCTTCCACATATAAAATAACAAACCTAGTCACAGACGTACACCTTTCACAAAATAGAGACCTGAATGCAAAAAGCAAACTATAAAAATCCTAAAAGACAACATAGGACAAAACCTAGACTACCTTGGGTATGGTGATGACTTTCAAAGCACAATACCAAATTCACAACCTATGAAAGAAATAAATCATAAGCTAGACTTCATTAAAATGTAAAAGTTTTGTCCATGAAAGACCATGTCAAGTGAGTGAGAAGATAAGACACAGACTGGAAGAAAATAGTTGAAAAAGACACAGCTGATAAAGAATTGCTATTCAAAATATACAAAGAACTCTTAAAATTCAACAATAAGAATATATATATGTACACATATATAAAATATATATGTTATATAAATATAATATATATTAAATATATTGTGTGTGTGTGTATATATATATACATACATATATATATATATATATATACATATATGTATATATATATATATATAAACTACCCATACAGAAAATGGGCCAAAGATCTTAACAGACACCTCACCAAAGAAGATACATAGATGGCAAGTAACACATAAAAGTATTCAATATCATATGTTATTAACAAAGTACAAATGAAAACATCAGTGAGATACCACTTCACACCTTTTAGAATGAATGAAATCCAAAACACTGACATCACCAAATGCTGTCAAGCCCGTGGGATGGTAGTAATGCAAAATGGGGCAGACACTTTGAAAGACAGCTTGACTGTTTCCTACAGAAGTAAATATACTCTTACCATACAAGACAGCAATGGCCCTTTGTAGTATTCAAACAAAATTGAAAACTTCTGTTCACAAAAAAAAAACCCTGCATGTGGATGTTTATATTGTAGAAGCCTTAGTCATAATTGCCAAAACTTGGAAGCAACCATGATATCCTTCAGTAGGTGACTGGATAAATAAGCTGTGATTTATCCAAACTAAAGAATATTATTTAGCACTTAAAAGAAACGAGTTATTAAGCCTTGAAAAGACATGGAGGAAACAAATACATATTACTAAGAGAAAGCTAAGTTAATTTGAAAAGGCTGAATTATGTTATGATGCCAACTATATGACATGCTGGAAAAGGCAAAATTGTGGAGAATATAAAATGATTGGCAGTAGCCAAGGGTCAGGGGTTGGGAAAGACAAATAGGAGCACAGAGGATGTTTAGGGCAGTAAAACAATTCTGTGTGATTCTATAATGGTGGATACATGTCATTACACATTCATTGAAACCCATAGAATATTCAATATCAAGAGTGAACCCCAATGGAGAAGAGTGATGAGCTAATATAGATCATTGATTATAACAAACATACTATCCAGTGGGGATGTTTATGGTGCGGGAGATCATACCTGTGGGGGGAGGGACAAGAAATATCTGGAAATTCACTGTGCTTTTTGTTCAATTTTGCTCTAAACCTAAAACTCGAAAAATACAATTTATTAATTTGAAAAAGACAGTGATCAATTAAAAATTCATTTAAGCTGAGTAATACTTCAAAGCCATGAAACTGTGCCATTCTGCAGTTAACTGCCTCTGTAGTTCGGCTGCAAGTAGTTCTCTTTTTCATATACCTCCTGGACTATAGATTTTTCTGTGATTGTTGACTGTAAGGCTAGATTTATGGTCAGTAAGAGCCACCCTCATTTATGCAAATTCCACCTGAGGACAGTATTTTCTCCCTGTAAGTCTTCCTTTTTTCTCACATCTTATCTTTGCAGCACTGTGATTTTTGCACAGGCAATAAAAGTCAAAACATATGTAATTGTTCCAGGCTCCATCTAACTCCAGGGAATGGAGAAGTATTAAAACAGAAAGTACATTAGTACTAATGACATGCAGATAATAAAGGATATTAGAATTACTTTTCTTATATTATGAAAAGGACACATTTTTGATACTTAAAATGATTACATGAAAGAGAAAGGGAGTTTTAGGCTCTTGCAAAGTACTACTGTCATGTGAAAAGTATTGTTGATACCTATGAGTCCTAGGTTTTTCTGAAATTCTTAAGACTATGGAATCACCCGGAGCTTCCCAGCTGGCACTAGTGGTAAAGAACCTGCCTGCAATGCAGGAGACTTAAGAGATGCGGGTTTGATCCCTGGGTCGGGAAGATCCCCTGGAGGAAGGCATGGCAACCCACTCTGGTATTCTTGCCTGGAGAATCCCATGGACAGAGGAGCCTGGCAGGCTACAGTCCATAGGGTCACAAAGAGTCAGACCCAACTGAATTGACTTAGCAAGGCACAGCACACAAGGAATCACCTTAAGTCTATGAGAAGAGAATTGCTACTATTTTGCAATAGTTAACAATGGTTTTAAGATAAACCCATTAGCTGTCACCATAGCCTATTTGTAGTGCAGCAAAGCTAAAGCTTTTCTCTGCTCACATTTACTCAAATGTCAGCCACATAGAAATGGATTGAAGTTTCTATGGAAACCATTTGTGGTTTCAGTTGTTTCTCGGGGTATTTTATTTCATTAATTGTTTGGAGAAAGGAGATATACATTAAGGCTTTTTATTAATGACATTTTCCCTTCTGGTTGGAAGCTGGCGAGTGGAGTTACCACCTCGATCTTTGTTTTACCACATTTTTGGCAGCCCCCAGCTGCAGCTTTCCCTGTGGCTGAGAAAATGGAATGAACTACTTTTAAAGCCTACAGATCCTACCCATCAGCAGTGACTGTTGAAACAGCATCTCTCTTCTCTCGCCTGAAAGGAAATTTGAAAGTCTGTACCTAGAGACTTTTGTAATTTATTTTCTCTTTCAGGATTTATGTAGTTTCTATGATTCCCTGGTGGCTCAGATGGTAAAGTGTCTGCCTGCAATGCGGGAGAACCGAGTTCAATTCCTGGGTCAGGAAGATTCCCTGGAGATGGAAATGGCAACCCACTCCAGTACTCATGCCTAGAAAATTCCACGGATGGAGAAACCTGGTGGGCTACAGTCCATGGGGCCGCAAAGAGTCGGACACGGCTGAGCGACTTCACTTCACTATGAAATGCAGCCAATGCAGGATGTCAATACAACTTTGATGACTGTATGAACCCAGTTAGCAACAACAACAAAAGGGGATGCATGGTGGGGGAGGGTTTTGTGGCATTGATAAATCTTTCAGTGCAAAATTCAAGACCGAAGAAAATAAAATATTTCAACCCAAACATTAGCTAATTAATTGGCTGGAGGAATAGAATCCCCTCCTGTGCTGGGTGGAGAAAAGTCAAAAAGGAGAAAAGAAGCTCTTCAACCCAGAGGTGATAGAAGGACTCGAATACACTATCAAGTGTCATGTTGTCCTGTAATCATTTCAAAACATAGAAAACTTGTGGTAGACTACAAAAATATTAATAATAAAGAAAAGTCAACACAAAATAAAACTAAGAAGAAACAACCACAAATGTTCCTTGGAATAACTGAGGGCAATATGGGCTCTGAAGCAAGAGCTTAATTTACATCTCATCACAACTACGGACTACCTAGGATCTTAAATAATTTTCTTTCTCACTATGCAAGTCAGTTTCTTCATCTGTGGAGGGAGGATGAGAATTCCTACCTTGCGGAGATGTTGTAAGGATCAGAGGTCGTGGGTAAGGGTCCTTCTCATCAGTATATTCATTATCTGAAATCCTGAAATCGTGAGGTTAGATGTTACACAATTCCCCATATCATGAAAAACATCACTAAAGTACTAATCTCTTATAAAATTAATATCCATTGAAACATTTGCCCCAGTTTAAAGCTAGCAGCGTCCTCAGCTTATGCTTGACAAACTTTAGCTGATTAAAGTTTACAAAATCTCATTCAATGAGTACTGTAATGCATCTCTTAAGAATGCTCAGAATTTAATAAAGCATTCAAAAATGAGGATGAAGGACTGGAAAGACTGTATAGCAGAGACGAGAGCCAGACTCCGCTGATTCAGATGGACCAATTTCAAATGCACAACCTCAAGCAAGTACCTCAACTTTTCTGTGTCTCAGTTTCCCACGTACACAGCAGAAATAATGAAAATACCATCTCCTACAAGGGTTTGTATGAGGATTTAATAAAGGTAATACTCGTAAAGTACCTAGAATAATGCTTAGAAAGTCAAAAACATGGGTTTTTACTAAGAAAAAATAAAAGCAAACAAAACAACTCTATAGCAAAGTCATTTTATTTATTTTCATTTTTTTAATTGAAATTTAGCTGATTTACAATGTTGTGATAATTTCTACTGTACAGCACAGATTCAGTTATGGATATATATATATAATTTTTTTCATATTTTTCCTGTATGGTTTATCACAGAATATTGAATATAGTTCCCTGTGCTACACAGAGGACCTTGTTGTTTGTCCACCCCATACAAAATAGCTTGCATATGCTAATCCCAACCTCTCAATCTATCCCCCCCACACACCCCTCCCCCTTGGCAACCACAAGTCTGTGTCTATGAGCCTGTTTCTCTTTCGTGGATAAACTCATCTGTGTCTTATTTTAGATTCCACACGTAAGTGATATCCTATGATATTTGTCTTTGTCTAGCTTACTTCACTTAGATAAGCAATCTCCAGGCCCATCCATGTTGTTGCAAGTGGTGTTATTTCCCTCTTTGTTATGGCAGAGTAATATTCCATTGTATATGCGTACCACAGCCTCTTTATCCATTCCTCTTGTCAATGGACATTTGGTTGCCTGGATGTCTCAGCTATTGTAAATTGTTGTGCATAGCAAAGTCATCTTAAAGTAAAATGATTATAAGCTAAAGAAAACCCAGAAGGTTTATGACAAGATAGAAGCAATAGTAAATAATGATTTGACTATCACAGAACTTGAGAAGCATTTGTGAAGCAGACAAAGAGCCGGATTATTTTCATGATTATTGTCACACACACACAGGTGACTGTGTGGGCCGTAGGACCGCTTGTATCCAGATAAGGCCTTGGCAGCTGGTTTCCCAGACACACCAGTGGGCCCAGCTCCTGGTATTCACAGCCTGTGTCCTCTCTGCCCCCCACCCTGGACCAGGCTTGGTCTATGTAACCCTGGGCAGCAACATGCCATGCGACTTCAAAGTCAGGTGGTCCCAGAAGACGCTGCTGCCTCATCTCAGTCACTCTCTTGCCTGTTTCCCCACACCTCCAATCCTCATGCTGGAGGAACACAGCTTGCAGGCTCCGTGGAGCCCTGGGGAGAGCCCAGGTGGTGGGGACCTGAGGCTTTTGTCCAAAAGCCTGAGGACATCTGAGAACTCCTACCAACAGTGACACGAGCTTGAAATCTCCACCCCAGCCCTGTGACGCTTTCAGAAACCACAGCTGCTCTCAGCAGCTTGTCTGTGTCCACTGGGGGGGTGGGGGGGGGGTGTGTGGCACAACCAAGAAGTTGAGAATTATGTTTTACTTGGCAGACATCCTGATGAGGTAAGCCTGGGACAGCCCTCTCAGATCACTCTGAGGGACCTCTTCAAAGAGGCAAGGGAGGAGCCAGGGTATATAGGAGCTTTTACAACAAACACCAGGGAGTAGGAACTTCAAAAGATTACTGTTCATCAAAGAAAACCAGACATCTCAAGTTAAGGAATTCAGAGCTTTTCTATGTTTGGGAAGATGCAGGAGTCTGGGCTCACTGAAATCATTCCTCTAATGTACACCTCAGCTGTCTGGGGCCAGTGTCCCGTGTTTTCTCAGCCTGTCACCCTGGGGTGCTTCAATGCAGGTTGGCTTAATGCTGGGTGGTAGGCACCCTCTTTCCATCCTGTGTTTCCTTAGGACTCATTGTCTGGGTGGCTGTAATGTGAAGGCTTGAAGGTGACAATATCCTTTGCTCAGTGATATGGCCAGCTTCCTCACTGACATCTGCAACTGCGTGAGACAGCCTGAGCCCAAACCACCAAACTAGGTCCCTCTTAGCTGCTTGCTCCACAGAGACAATATGAGATCATAAAAGTTAGCGCTCTAAGCTACTAAGTTTGGGGTCACTGTTGTGTAGCAACAGCTAACACAGAAGCGAAGGAAGTCCTATGTGCTATTCTGCAAAGTTAATGAGAAAAATTAACTCCCACATAGATGCAATTGATAGTGTTTATTCTTAAAACTAGCAAGCCTTTGACTGTGTGGATCACAACAAACTGTGGAAAAGTCTTCAAGAGATGGAAGTACCAGACCCCCTTACCTGCTTCCTGAGAAATCTGTATGCAGGTCAAGAAGCAACAGTTAGAACCAAACATGAAGCAACAGACTGGTTCCAAACTGGGAAAGGAGTACGTCAAGGCTGTATACTGTCACCCTGCTTAACTTATATGCAGAGCATATCATGCGAGATGCTGGGCTGGATGAAGCACAAGTTGGAATCAAGATTGCTGGGATAAATATGAATAACTTCAGATATGTAGATGACACCACCCTTATGGCAGAAAACAAAGAAGAACTAAAGAGCCGCTTGATGAAAGTGAAAGAGGAGAGTGAAAAAGTTGGCTTAAAGCTCAACATTCAGAAAACTGAGAGCATGGCATCCTCTCCCATCACTCATGGCAAATACTTGTGGAAACAATGGAAACAGTGAGAGACTTTATTTTCTTGGGCTCCAAAATCACTATAGATGGTGACCTCAGCTGTGAAACTAAAAGACACTTGTTCCTTGGAAGCAAAGCTATGGCAAACCTAGACAGAATATTAAAAAGCAGAGACATTACTTTACCAACAAGGTCTGTCTAGTCAAAGCTATGGTTTTTCCAGTAGTCGTGTATGGATGTAAGAGTTGCACTATAAAGAAAGCTGAGGGCTGAACAATTGATGCTTTTGAACTGCAGTTGGAGAAGACTCTTGAGAGTACCTTGGACTGCAAGGAGATACAACCAGTCCATCCTAAAGGAAATCAGTCCTGAATATTCATTGGAAGGACTGATGCTGAAGCTGAAACTCCAATACTTTGGCCACCTGATCAGAAGAACTGACTCATTGGAAAAGACCCTGATGCTGGGAAAGATTGAAGGCAGGAGGAGAAGGGGACAACAGAGGATAAAATAGCTGGATGGCATCACTGACTCGATGGACATGAGTCTGAACAAGCTTGGGAGTTGGTGATGAACAGGGAAGCCTGGCGTACACAGTCCGTGGGGTCAAAAAGAGTTGGACGTAACTGAGCGACTGAACTGAACTGAACGTGCAACCTTCCATTTTCAAGATAAAAGCTTTTTCAATCACTTTTCAAAAAACATTTTGATAAATAACTTTGATTCCCCCTTAACCTTCAGAGACTTTTACAGTCTGAGAGTTTCTTGCCCCCCTCATCCTCTGCTCCCTCCCACTTTCTCTCCTCTCTACTTACGCTGTCTTTGATGTTTTGGGAAAGTGCAGTCACAGTCCCACCTCAAGGATGAGCACTGACCCTTCCTTCCATCTGCTTCTCTTCCCCCAGATTCAGGAGCATCTCACTGTCACTCCTTAGTCTCTTCCTCAGGGAAATTCATCCCAAACATCTTACTGAAAATTGCAGCCCCACCTGCTCACACTTCTGACTCTCTGTATCCCATTTCATTGCCTTGTAACACGTTTTACTGGTTTTCATGCATATCTTTCTTCACTGGACAGCAACTCCATGAGGGCAGGAAATTTTTACCACTTTCATCACTTATTTACTAACAGATCCTCATCAACCAGAACCATGTCTGGTACTTAACATGTGCTCAACATATATTTGCTGAGGTGAGCTTAGGGAGTAAATTTACTTTAAATGTCCCCCGCCCATACCAATATTCCTGGGGTAAAGTGGTTATTCTATTTAAATATGTTGACTCAGTAGGTTGTCAATAAACAGTAGCTATGATCTGAATGCAAACTTCTGTTTATATTGGGTTGACCAAAAAGTTCATTTGTTTGTTGTTGGTTTTTTTTTGTAAGATGTTGCAGATATGTACACATATACACACACAGTAACTCCCCTAAATATTAACAAGGTGTGGCTATTCTATTTAAATATGTTGACTCAGTAGGTTGTCAGTAAACAATCTGAATGCAAACTTCTGTTTATATTGGGTTGACCAAAAATTTCCTTTGTTTGTTTGTGTTTTTTTTGTAAGATATTGCAGATATGTACACATATACACACACAGTAACTCCCCTAAATATGAACAAGTTCCCTTCCAAGAACATGTTTGTTCAACTTGTTCATAAGTCCAACAAAGTTAGCCTGGGTACCCAACTAATACAATTGGCTATATAGTACTGTGCTGTAATAAGGTTTATATTTTTCACACAAATAATACATAAAAGGCAAACACAAAAAATAAAGAAAACATTTTTAATTCTACATTACAGTATCTTGAAAAGTACAGAAGTACAGTACAACAGAGCTTCCCAGGTAGCTCAGATGGTAAGGAATCTGCCTGCAATGCGGGAGACCTGGATTCAATCCCTGGGTTGGGAAGATCCCCTGGAGAAGGGAATGGCAAACCACTCCAGTATTCTTTCCTGGAGAGTTCCATGGACAAAGGAGTCTGGTGGGCCCACGGGTCGCAGAGAGTCGGACATGACGGAGGGACCAACACACACACACACACACACACACACACACACACACACACACAGTGCATCAGCTGGCACGCAGGGACTGGCACTGGGTGAACAGGCAAGAAGAGCTACTGACTGCAGGAAGGAGACGAGGTGGGAGATGGCAGAGCTGAAGCGTCATCAGCAACAGGAGACAGAGGGCAAGCTGCAAAGTCACTCACTCCTGACGTTGATGCCATAGGTTCTGGTTCCTTGATGGATTCAATTCTATCTACCCTTGACAGCTTACAGTGAACGGTGTCGGATTCTTCATCTCCGAAGATTTAGCTTCGGGACCAGGGACCAGGGACCAGGCTTGATCACTCAAGAGCTTTTGTGTAGCAGAGTTTTATTAAAGTATAAAAAGGGACAGAGAAAGCTTCTGACATAGACATCAGAAGGGGACGGAGAGTGCCCCCCTTGCTAGTGTTAGCAAGGGGGTTATACATTTTTTTAATTGGTTATTACAATAAATCAAAAGAATGTCTCAAGGTTGTAAAGATCTCACTAGACCCACTCCCACAATATACATTTTAAGATAACAGGATTAGTCAGAAGTTCTTCAGGAAAGAGAAACATGTCCTCAACAGGATACATTTTTGTTATATAATCCTTACTAAGGAATATAGAAAAAAAAAGTTTGTCCTGTCCTCCTAGAGAATTCCAGACCCCTATCTCCTCCTTGGATACCCCGGACTTCTTGTCAACCTGCCTAGGAATTGACTCTCTCCCCCTCTTGAAAAAAATGACTCAGTAATGTCTGGGTGCTGCTGCTGCTGCTGCTAAGTCACTTCAGTCGTGTCCAAATGTGTGTGACCCCATAGACGGCAGCCCACCAGGGTCCCCCGTCCCTGGGATGCTCCAGGCAAGAACACTGGAGTGGGTTGCCGTTTCCTTCCCCAATGCATGAAAGTGAAAAGTGAAAGTGAAGTCGCTCAATCGTGTCTGACTCTTAGCGACCCCATGGACTGCAGCCTACCAGGCTCCTCTGTCCATGGGATTTTCCAGGCAAGAGCACTGGAGTGGGTTGCCATTGCCTTCTCCAAATGTCTGGGTAGTAACTCTTTTTTTTCTCATCATAGGTGACGCAGTAGCACTGGGTTGAATTCCGAATGGCTGCTGCAACCTCCGTGCATCATTCTACATCCAGGCCCTTGTGCCTCAAAAGCTAACAGTGCCGCCTCAGATAAAGAAGATTCCCCTGCCATTCCCTGTGTCCTGGATCTCTTCTTAGCGGTGCCAGCTATGTCACCGTTGCTTTCACACTTGCTTCTGGACATCCTGAACTTGAAATAAAGATACAGCCCTGCTGTACTCTATGCAGTACTGTACAGTCAGGTACACACAACACAACCACGTGCAGGGGATGCATGCAGGTGACAACGTTCACTAGACATGTGAGCTAGTCTCTGGGATGGAACATGTGAACCCATGTCCGTGTCTCTGAAGGTTCGCCACTTGAAGGTTCGTATACAGGGGACTCACTGTATATATATTAGCCTGAGTGTCTTACAAGGAAGGTCTAGATGCAGAACTGCCATGGATGATATGAACACTGACCTGTGAACTCACCGTTTAAATTAAATCTTTACCACCTACATTCTTAGGGCAATCATCTCATCATATATGCATAAAAAAAGTTTCCATGTCTTTACTCCTAATACATTATCTTTATTAACATACATTATCTTTATTAACAATTTTCTATCAGAGAATAGCATGACTCACTGTACCTAGGTAAAAACTAAAGACGTAAATCAGATAGTGAGTCTAAAAAGTCTAAGAGGGCTGCCCATGACATCAATTCAGAAGACTTCTGGAAGCCATTTAGAAAAGATTATAGCAGAGAGACCCAGTAAGCTGCCTGTGTGGGTGTGTGGCCTGGGTAGCCACATAGGACGCTGTGCAAGAGAGACTCATCCTTGGTTTAATGTTCTACTGTTGCCATCCTGAAGTCCTTACTAACATTGTTTACACGGGACCCTGCAAATCACATAGCTGCCCTGAAGCCAGAGAAGACAATATTACTCACTACTGTAACCAAAAGTGCTACAGCTGCTCACTGCTCAAAAGCCATTAAGGAGACTAGGTTGGTGAAAAGGAAAATTTGCTTTTGGATTCTGGCAACCTGTGGGGAGGGTGCATGCCTGTCCACACACACACACACACACACACACACACACACACACACACACACGTGGGGAGGGTGCATGCCTGTACACACACACACACACACACACACACACACACACACACACGTGGGGAGGGTGCATGCCTGTACACACACACACACACACACACACACACACACACACCCAACAGTCAGGGGGCAAGAAATTTTATAGATGGATGGAGGGGGCTATATGCAGAAACAGCACAGTCAGCTCTGACCATCATCCTGAAGTTGGTCATTGGAGGTCTGACCAGTGTCATCTTGTTTGTTTTAGGTCCAGTTAATCTTCAGTTCCAGGGTCGGTTTGTTTCCATTTCTTCAGGCCAGTTCTCAGAACTATGGCAGCTACCGTCAAGGCTACAGTCTGGTCATCATACAGTTAACTTCTCTTACCTGGTGGGGGTTTCAATATCTATAAGACAGCTCACAGGCTATGGCTCAGAATACTATCTATAGCCCTTGAGAAGGAACAAAACGTCCTTGACTTTGCTTACTGACTGAATTATTATTGCTTTGTCCTGTCAGACTGTTTTCCTTTGTGTCTGCATTTTCCCACTTCTCTGATTAAACGTATTCTTTGGCTAAAGTTTTTCCACAAACAAAGGCTGGCAGAGGACATAAGGGACAGGGACCACAGGACCCTCTCTGTTTCAGTACTATTCACTGCTCAAGGAAATGAGGAGAGGTAGAATGACCAGGAAAGAATATGAATTTTCCCTGGGGGAGACACTCCAGCCTTCTCCCCTGTGTCCCTCCTGAGTTAGGGGAGTGGAGAAACAGCACCAAGTTTGGTACACCGCTTGCTGTTCCAAACGGGAACCCTGATGCCACCAGCAGCAGGCCCGGGAGACGGTTAGAAAAGCAGAATCGGGAGCCACTTCAGAACTCCTGCATCAGAATTTGCATTCAATGTGCGCTTTAAATTTGAGAAACAAATCTGTACCCTTCCAAAAGCCATCCGTGCACGATGACAATGCACGTTACAAGTGGCCTGGTCTCCTTGTTATTTCTGAACTCAGGTAGCAGCTGCTCCCGGCTCAAAAGCCAAGAGGCAAGTGTGAACAGAAAGGATAGGTGCTTTAATCAGAAAAGCCAGCAATTTGGGGAGAAGGTGGATTCATGTCCTGAGATGAACTCTAAAGATTTTGTGCAGTCACGGTACGTTTTCAAGGGAAAAACGGATGGGAGCACAGAGTCTCAGTAAGTCAGGGAAGCAGGAGGGTGGGATCAGCGTGATCCTCCATAGCTGCAGGCTGGCTGACTCTTCAGATGTTATCTTGCCTGTGTGGTCCACCAGCAGGACTGCTCAGCCGGCTGTTCTGGGTAGAGAGTGAGCCACACTTTAGCTGCTGAATTCTTCATTCTTACCTCTTTTTATCTAGAAGAATCAACAGGTCAGGCTAGGCATGGTGTGCATTCAGGAGAGCATAAGACAGGAGTTAGTTTCACTGCCTAGGGATCTCATTCCTACAATTAGGTTTTTAAGGTTCGAAGGCATAGAAATGGGCAAACAAAAAAAAGAGCAAAAGAGCCACTTTCATCCCTAAAGGGGATCTTCCACCTTCACCAGAAAATCCTTATCCTGAAATGCTGCCAGAATGGGATGTTAACTGATTTGAACATTACTTCTGCTGTGTCTGTGGTCCATTCTCTAGGATTAAGTTGATATGAAGTGAAATGACTTGAAAAGATAATAAAAGAGAGAAGAAAACATGAAGAATGGGTTACTATGAACTAAGCTGAGCAGGGGGAAAGCAATGTAATGATAATAAGAGGGGGAAGTAAAGTCACTCAGTCGTATCCGACTCTTTGCGACCCCGTGGACTGTAGCCCACCAGGCTCCTCCGTCCATGGGGTTCTCCAGGCAAGAATACTGGAGTGGGTTGCCGTTTCCTTCTCCAAAGAGGAGGCAAGCTACCTTAAAAACAAAATAGTTAATAAACCAAGAGCTTAAAACGCGCTGGGCATCTTACAAAGCATTTGAAATACTTTATTTAAATCTCAACACAAACGTTAGAAGTGCCACCTTCAGAAACTGATTTCCAAAGTTTGAACTGGCTATGATCTAAATCATCAAAACGTGGTGTATTATTTTCACAACTGTGTGTTTTGATACACAATTATAAACTACTGCTGAAGGAATGTCTGTGTAAATTAACACGCATTTTGGAATTGGGCTCCAAAAGTCAGGGCCCATCACAAAGAGAAACAGAATTAAGGTCCTTTGGATTCCACTGTTGCCTGCATCCTTCCACCTGAGATAAAGGAAAAAGAAAAAAGATCAAACTTCACTTGATGCAGGAAGTGCAGGTCCCACAGCTGTCTGCACGGTCACACTTCCGTGTGAAGAAGCTCTTTTCTAGCAGAAGTGAGACTACCCCAGGGCATGTGGTCCTGGGCAGGTGCTCCCACTGAAAACAGCGTGAACCCTGCAGTTTGCAGCCTACCCGACATCCGGGCTCAGAGCCGCCAGGACCGAGGGGGCGTCACCGTCCCAGCCCCGCGCCCCGCCCCGGACCCGCCGGCGGGGAGGAGCTCGGAACCGAAGAGGAAGCGCGGGATGGAGCTGCGGCGCCTCTGGCTTCTCTGCTGCTGCTGCTTCTGCTGCTGGGCCCCCTGCGCCGCCCTGACCCCGCCGCTCGGCCGCCAACCGCTCGCCGCCTTCCGGGTACCGCGCACGCCGGGGGAGCCCTTGCGGCGCTTCCAGTCCCGGGCTGGGCGGGGCGGAGGGGCCGCGCGAGCCCCACCCCCGGGGTCGCCGGCCGCTTCCGGTCCCGGGTGGAGGGCGGGGCCCTGGAGCTCCACACCGTGGAGTCGGCTGTGTTTTCCAGCCCCGGGGGAAGGATGGGCTGGCCGGAGGTGCCACTCGAGCCAGTCCCGGCGGGTTACCAGCCCAGTCCTTTCCCGGGGCGGGAGGTGGGGCTGGGGCACCTGGGCGCCACACCCGGGGCGGGGAAGTATCTCAAGCCCTGTCCTGTCCTGGGGCTGAGGGGCCACGCGAGCGCCACCCGCGGGGGTCGCCTACCCTGTCAGGTCCCCGGGCCGGGAGAGGGGGCACCTGAGCTCCACCGCGAGGGGTTGCACGCCCCGCCTGTCCCCGGGCTGAGCGGGATGGAGGGACCACGCGAGCACCCCCAGGAAATACCTGCGCCGTCCTTTCCCGGGGAAGGGGTGGGGGGCACTCGAGCGCCATCCCCGGGGGGTCGCCTAAACTCAGTCCGGTGACGCGCCCGGGTTCCAGACCCGGACTCCGTCCTAGGGTTTCCCAGGGCATGCTGACCCACAGATTGGTCCTCCTGGAAGGATGTGTGCCTGAGGGTTTATATGACACGTCCCAGGTTGCCCACTGATTATGTCCAAGCTGGTCCTAATTGAAAAGCACAGTCTCCAGGCGTTCTCTCAGCCTCCCCAGACTGTGCATTTCAAGGACTGGAACCAGAAGTAGGAGGCAGAAACCTGGCCGTTTTCCGGAGGGGGACACTGATCACCTCCTCCTCAAATCAGAGTTTTATCGGCCAGGAGCCAGCATTCAGAGCTCAGGGAATCCTGCCAATGATTTTCCTGAACCCAGGCTCTTGGACTAGCTCACACCCTACAAGTTCATCTGACTTGGTGGAGACTGATTTAGAGAAGGGGGTAGGGTTTAATTTCCTTTTCATATTATTTTGAAAAGGGTTCATGATCTCAGATTGCACCCCAGCGTTAAAACTCAGGAGCACACCAGTTAGCTGAGTATCAATAAGGTTTTTCCTCAAGCCAAGGAAGCTGCAAGAGAGAATGATTTAGAGTGTACCTCACTGTGTTCTATTAATATATATCGCATACTATTTAATAGTTTTAAGTTGTGAGAGGTCATCATCATGGTTTAATTTTGCTGTCAAAGAAAGTTCATTCCTAATTGGGAAGTATGAAGTCAGTAATCCTGCTGCTTATTGGACTTGTATTTATTCTTTATCCTAGTATTTTTTTGAGGTTTGCCAGAGATTCTGAAGCTGTGCACCTTTCTACCCCTCCTGCTGGTCCCCTGCAGCCCCAGTGTGTGGGAAGTGCCAGCCTCTCCTGATTCTATTTGTATTTTTGCCCAAACCAAGATACATATTTTTATCTCCTACTTATTGCTCTAGCTTTCAAAACCAGAAGCACTGGTATAATTGCTTGAGAACAAAGTTTCTGTCCTGTATCTCTTCTGGCCCTGAGCTTAATGACATGTGATGGTGAAGTAAACCCCTTTGGGGGAAAATAATCAGTCCCAGCTATCCTGGTGATGTGTTCGTTGACTGAAGAAATAAAAGCACTGCAATACTCCTCAAAAATATATTTGAGGATTGGAATCACAAGGAAGCCAGAGTAATGAATATATCTTAAATATGTGTTATTTGTTTAATTTATAATTATGTGTGCATTTGCTCATATCATATACTCATACTAGAGGCCCTACCCAGACAATGGCAGCTAGGAAATACAGCTAGCTCATGTCAAGAGAAGTACAAGAGTGCTTGTTGGAAGACGTAATTTCTCTTTTAAGTGGAGAAGGGCAGAGTGATGAAGATTTTCAGCACATTTTAAAAATCTTGAGAGAACCTGAAAAATTTCCAAAGCAATTGCCCCTGGTGGGACTTGACTTCATGAGATGTTGTGACTCCTTTCCACACTTGCTGGAAACTGTGTTTGAACCTAGATGGCTGTTTGAGCCTGGAGCAGACTGGACATGAAAGGTAGAAAGGGCCTTGCTCGGGCATTAGGAAGCATCCCTCCACCCTAACAAGAGGGACTAACATGTGTTGTGACTGATGCTCAGTATAACTCTGGAAAGCTTTACTCCTTAAAATTATGTCAGATTAGGAGTTGGTTGAGTTGAAATTCTCTGCTTACCTATCTGGGGTAAATTACGGACAGATTCTAGAAAATTCCCTGGCTCCATAATCAAGTTAAAATTTTAAAAGTTTAAAAATTAAAATAGAGTTATAAAGTGCTCTCTGTGTTGTGCTAGGGAGAACCTATAGGTTTTAGGGTGAAAAGTAAATATGGAGGGCCAGGAGCTGTAGTTTTTGGCTCTTTATATCTTATTTAGGGAGACCAAAGAGGTCTCATGTCTGCAAAGGCATTGATGAACAGTGGCTCCTAAAATGTAGCGTGGAAAGGTATTCAGGGAACTGCAACTGTTGACACAGTTGGAGAAAGGGTCTGATTGATTAGTAATTTTTTCACGGTCTTAGGTTCACGGTGAAAGGTTTTGTGCCTGCCTTACCTGTTTTCCTAAATTCACTGTGAATATTCCGTGAGTGGAAGTTAGGTGGCATCTGTGATCCTTGCTCACAGACTGTTGTTCAGTTACTGTTGAGTGAAGACCAAGCTCCTCCTGGGATGATTATGGGATGCCTCTCAGGATAACTGACAGGGAAAGAAGGGGAGAGCACTCACCCCCCCCGCCCCCACCTTTTCACTCCTTAGAAGCTTCTGGTGCTCAGGAAGCCCCTGCTCTTGTTTCACGCGCCTGATCCTTATGCTGGAACCCAGCTGTGCACTGACTTTTATTCCTGCTCCCTATTTGACCAAGAGCAGCTGGTCTCCTGACCACTTTGGGGCTACAAACCCAATAAGGGAACCAATGACCGTTGTATGTACTCACTTCAGAATAATGTTTATATGCCAGTGCACATGTGATTTTGCCTAAAATTTCAGAAGCTTCACTTTTAAAATGCTTACCTTAATGATACATGCGCCAGTTTTTAAAAAATTAAATTATACATACTTGGAGGCATGTTTGTTTACATGTAAATAGATCATTTTACAATGAATGATCCTAATGAATGAGCCACAGACATTTGCTATTAATAGCCCCTGAAGATCTGGATTATTTCCTCCAAATAAACTTTATCCAGAATTCTTTAAACCACAATTTTCATCTAACTGAAACATTAAGAGGTGAAAATGATGTAAGAGACTCTTGTTCAGGTGGTAATTTCTAATGGTTCTAGCTTAATGCATATACTGCCAAAATTAAAATATACCAGAAACTTGAAATCTTGGGTAAAAATTTATTCATTCATTTGTTCATCTGTCCATCTATTTATCTCTTACTTTAACATTTACTATGTATAATGTGCTGACTTTGAAAAAAAAAAGCACAATATAAGAGTTTCAAGTTAAGTTTTGTTTGGGGCAAAATGAGAACTATAGCATGGGAGACTGCATCTTAGCTCTGAGAAACTGCTCCAAAGAGGTAGCGGGGGAGTTCAGTGTATGTGTAATTTTAGTGGAAAGGGAGTACATGCAATCAAGCACATATTTTTTGCGGAAGGTTTCTGCTAATCATGAGGAGCAGATGTCATCATGTAGGAGATGCAAGAATTGGGCTCATAAAATCGGCTCCTGAAAATACCTGTCTGAAGAGCTGTCCTGCCAACTTTTTCTTGAGCACAGGCACGTCATTTCTGATCTTCACACAGAACTTCTTTCGGGGGTGTTGAAGGTCAGCAGCTGAAATGGCGCATGATTTAATCCCTCTAGAGGAAGATGGCATGCACCTGGAGCAAGTGCCAATTTGTAGTTGATGATGAGATGGTCTAGGTTTTCTGATTGATTCAATGGCATATAAGACACAAATGGATCCTGTTAGAAGTTGGCATCTGGTCAAAGTAGGCATTTCATCAATTCCTTCCCTCAGGTTGATCAAGTTTCCTTTCATTCACTGCTGAGAGTCCTTATCATGAAAGGATTATGAATTATGTCATATGCTTTTTCTGCATCTATTGAAAATATCATATGGTTTTCCTGTTTTTATTCCATGAGTAGGGTGTATTGTGTTGATTATTCAGATACTAAACCAATGTAGTCTCTTTTAATGGACCTCACTTGGTCATGATTCTATTGTCTTATAAAGTTTTGAATTTGATTTGCTGATTTTTTTTTAAGGATTTTACATCTACAGTCATGAGGGCTATTGGTGCATATTTATCTTGCCATGAGGTGTTTCTGTCTGGTTTTGGAATCAGGCCTTATATAACCAGGTGCAAGGGGTTCCCATGAATGTGTGTGTACAATTGGTAGTAGCATTTCTTTTTTAATTATATGGAATTCACCAGTGAAGCCATCTGGGCCTGGAGTTTTCTTTGTGGGATGATTTTCAGTTAGGAATTTAATGACTTCAGTTGATAAAAAGTTGTTCAAATACTCTATTTTTGTTGTATCCAGATTTGGTGATGTAGGTCTTCCTTGGGGATTGTCCATTTTGCATAGGTTATCAAACTTGTTGGCCTCAAGTGCTCAAAATATGATTCTTCTAGTGCCTGAAGCATCTTTGTGGTCCTTCTTTCCTTCCCAATAATGGTGATTTATGTGTCTTCTCTTTCTTCTTTTTTCTTTATCACAGGAGTCAAGACTGAGAAAGTGCAGGGGAGGGGGCCTCAGGGAGAGCATCTGACTAGAGCAAAGCTCTAAGCTGAGAGAAGGGGGAGAAAGGGCCTGGGGGGTGTGCCCTGGATACCCTGCGGGCGAGGGCAGGGTCACGAAGCCATAGGGATGCATTAATCACAAACCAACCTTCAGGGGAGTCCCTTCCCCTAGTAGGACACCTGAGTGCTTGGTCGTGGGCCAGGTTGTGGGAACCTGGGTCTCCTCGCTGCAGTCTGTCTGTGAGGCCCGCCTTCGTGGCTGCATGTACTTTCCTGTGCATCCATAAAGGTCCTGCATCCTCAGGACCTCCATCATCCCTCCAACTCGCAGTGAAGTCCAGGTTGCCTTTAGGACCTAGGAACCCTCTGAACTGCTCAGCAGTTTGCAGTCACTGGCTTATATTTGTCACACACTCATTTTGTGGTCCAGTTCTATTTTTAGATGTATACATCTTCTTCCCAAATTATATTCAAAGCCTTGCTTCATCAAGATTATCTTTTGAATGCCTGAAACTCGATAACTGTTGATAATTTCATAGATTAGCAATCCTTCCACATATGCTCAGTAAGGAAAAATACAATCATGATAAATCCCAGGAATAATTTGCTTAAAAATAAACAGCTTATGCCATTTGCAGCAACAGGAATGACCCTAGAGATTATCATGCCAAGTGAAGAAAGTCGGACATTGAAAGCCAAATACCCATATCACGTATATGTGAAACCTAAAAAATGGTACAAATGAACGTATATATAAGCCAGAAATAGACTCACAAGACATAGGAACCAAATTTATGGTTTCCAAAGGGTAATCGGGTTGGGGGAGTTATAAATTAGGAATTTTTAATTAATGATATACACTACTATATATAAAATAGATAACCAAAAAGGTCCTACTGTATAGCACAGGGAACTATATTCATTATCTTGTAATAACCCATAATGGAAAACAGTCTTAAAAATAATTATATATACATATGTAAAAAAAGTAGCTTAGAGCTATCAAGGGCATGATGTATATAAAATATAATTATGCGTTATTCAACAAAAAATGCTA
Organism: Cervus canadensis; assembly: GCF_019320065.1. Taxonomy (NCBI): domain Eukaryota; kingdom Metazoa; phylum Chordata; class Mammalia; order Artiodactyla; family Cervidae; genus Cervus; species Cervus canadensis. The sequence continues at coordinate 100,130,659 of NC_057386.1, forward strand.
ATTAAGCATCTGTTATGTGCCAGGCGTGTGCTCAGTGAGGCGGAAACGGCAATGAATAAGACAGACCAGCCTGGCCCTCATTTTGCTTATAGGTTGATGAGACAGACACACAATAAACATATAAGTGAACAAGCAAGTTTAGAGTAGCTGAAGTTAGAAACTTAATGAATGGTGGTCTCCTGAAATTGTATTTACTCCACACAGTTGGTTAGTACTAGCAAATTGAAGCTTGTTTGTGTAAAAGATGAGCCTAGCATACTTACCACAAAATTCAAAGTGGAGGAATCTGTAAATAAGGATCTAATTTTCAGACAGACAAACCAAGCCATTTTCCTGGGACATTTCCAGGATTGAATCTCTTTCCCAAAGCCTTTTACCCAAATGAAATAGAGATCTCTGTAAAACCGAGATAGAACCACACTGATTTATCCAGTAGTTATTTATTCCTTTTTTCATGCTTCATTCATTGTGCTAAGACAAAGATAAAGATCACATAAGTACTTACTGGTTACAATTCCTACTAGTGTCTGGTATTTATTTGCAATTTATTTTCTTTTTTTCACTATATTAAATAAGCACAGTTAGTGCTTTGAAAATCCTTGGTAAAGAGGAATTATAAATGGATAAGACATTCCTTTCCCAGCCTCAGAAATTATTCCTAAAGTCAGATAGTATTTTTAATACAAAATATTTATAAATCTAATCTATTATTTTAGGTAACCTTTCATTGTGATCCACAGGAAATAAATCAAGCTTTTACTTTTGCATCTGGAAACTATTTCTAAGTCAGTTATATGCACATTGCTCCAGAAAGTTAACATAGGTGATAGAAATTGGGTTTTTTTTTTTTTTTTCCTTCTAGGAAAGTCTTAGTAGACAGCGATACTTGAATTCTTTATTTTCTCATGAAAACTCCACTGCCATCTATGGAATAAACCAGTTTTCTTATTTGTTTCCTGAAGAGTTTAAAGGTATGGACTCTGGGGTTATTAGCTGATTAGTTTCCTGATTTTAATTTGTTTCCTTAATTTTTAAGAATCTTCAGTTGTGAATCTAGTAAACTGAGTAATAGTTAACATTGATTAAATACTTAAAAGTGTCAAGCAAGTACCTGATGCTGACAGTTGGAGAAAAAAGTTCATGGCCACTTTCTTCTAATAATCACTTAAGAACTAAATACTATAAATGCAGGCATTTTCCTGTGGCTCAGAGGAATAGCACCTCATCCCTCCTCCAGTTTTCTATGCTATTTCTGTTCGAGACCCCCCCCTGGTTATGATAAAACAGATGTCAATTATACTCATTTTTTATTGACCTGCTTCTGTCAAACCATTTCATGTGACAGCCCGGCCCTATTGGAAGAATTCTCATCTTTTATAGCTTTTGTCTACTCCATTCCAATTATGGAAAAGAATAAAAGGCAGACTTTATCAGAAGCTCCACTGTTTCTGTTGAAACATCCCTCTGAAAGGAATCCCTGTAATAATGTTGGCTGTCCTTTCATCTTGTGTGTGTCCTCAGCTATTTATTTAAGAAGCAGCCCTTCCAGGTTTCCCCGATTTCCGGCAGAAGAGTACACGTCCATCTCCAACCTGTCTTTGCCATTAAGATTTGACTGGAGGGATAAGCATGTCGTCACCAAAGTGAGAAACCAGAAGACGGTATGTCTTAGGTTTTTTTTTTTTCTTTTTAATCACTTTAGGATGGGAGTCACTTTTGGGGTCAAGTCCAATCAAACTTGTGATGGAACCATCCTTTCAGTAGGTAAATTCATACCTCGGTTATCACAAAACAATGAGAACAGGAGACCACCCCCACTGGAGGGAGGAGGCGCTGTTAGGCCCAGCTTCACTCAGGGGATGAGCTCTGGGGTGTCCCTCTCTGCCTGCCCGGCCCCCACTCAGACTCCCAGGGCTCTGCAGAACAGCGGGTGGAAGGCTGAGGGAGGGGAACCAACTTAAGTAGCTCAAAAGGGAAACAACTTGAAATCAGGCGCCTGGTCCCTCAGTGCCCCCGGAACCCTTGGGCCCATCCCTTGAGCTCCCTCAGAGACCCTGCCCCCAGCCCCACCCCTGCAGAATCACACACCTTTTATCTGTGGTCCTTAAAAAAGCTGTCAGATCTGCTTTGATCTGACATAGACGTGCCTGGAAATTACCAACTGTGCAAAATCATAAAATGAAAATGAAAGGGATTGTAGGAGAAATGAGGTTAAGACTCCGCACTAAAAATTCATGACACATTAAAAAAAAAAAAGAACAAGAAAGTAGTAAAAGTCACAGCACAGTTTTATCTGTGTTAAATGATAAAGAAATGTGTAAGCCCTGCAGTAAGTGCAACCATTTACCACCATGTGATATCACTTATATGTGGAATCTAAAATATGACACAAATGAACTTATCTACAAAACAGAAGCAGGCTCAAGACACAGAGAACAGACTTCCTCTTGCCAGGGAGGAGGGGTATAAGGGGATGTAGGGAGAGTTTGGGGTTAGCACATGAAAGCTATTACATATAGAATGGATAAACAACTAAGTCCTACTGTACAACACAGGAAACTGTATTCAATATCCTGTGATAAACCAGAATGGAAAAGAATATGAAAAAGAATGTGTGTGTGTGTGTAACAGACTCACTTTGCTGTACAGCAGAAGCTAATACTACGTGTAAATCAACTATACTCAATGAAAAGGCCAATTTTAAAAATGCAGCCATTTACCTTGCAGAAGTCTTGGGTGTGCCTATTAAGATTATCTGGAATCAGGGAAAGCAGAACCCCAGATGCAGGTGGGGGTGCTCATAGCCCACAATGAGCCGTCTTGCTGGCAGACATTAGAGGACAGGCGTGTGTGCCCTGCACCCCTGCCAGGCGCAGGGATGTCAGCTTACCAGGAAAAGTTGACCCCTAACTACAGGGATGTGGTCTCAGTTTGTCTGCAGTGGGAACCTCAGCAGGTCACTCAGCGTCGTCTTGTAAGGCCAGCATTTTGGATCCAACAGTTCCCCAGTGACCATCTCATTAAGATGATCTCCTTTTGTTTCTCAGATTCTGTATTTGTTGTTGTGGATTGAAATAACCACCATATCATGTGCTTTATTACTGGATTCTAATGAAGAGTGATGCGGTTTGCTTACAGTGTCTTAAAGTAGAACTTTTATTTAGAAATCTTTGTACTAAAGGAAAGATGTTTTGGAGCAGCCACCACCCTCTTGGGGCAGCAGTAGGTGGGTGACCTGAAGCAACATGCATTTACCTTTCTCAAGGGATGCAGAGCCTGCAGTAGCCTCCCTTAGTGAATGCTGTACTCTCCACATGCCCTGGAGCTAGAGATGGAGATACGGCCACGTGAGATCCCTCAGAACTTCACTCCACGAGGCCCACCAGCCGCCCTTCCTGTCTTTCCTGCAGCAGCTGCTGCCAGGATTAAGGTGGTTCCACCCAGTTTCAAATCCCACTCTCATCTCTGCCTTTCCTGCGATTCTTTCTTATGTGAAATTCTTGATTCCATTCCCTTTCATTCCTTTGTTCTAGTTTATCCAATAAAAGCAAGTTAAGAGACCCAGAGTCAGAAAGATTGTTCGTGAGTATTTCAGTGAGGAACGATTACTGTGGGTGCCTATAGTTGGGACATTACCTGTGCGTTCATAATGCTGATGGGCTAACAAGTCTTTTATCCAGGTCCTGTGCTTATCTGTTAATGAGAACAAATATGCACCATGCACCCCTGCTCTGCTCACCTTTCCCTGCCTTCTGCCCTTGGAGGGGAGGTGTCGGAGGGCAGAGCAGAGTGTCAGGGTAGAAGCACAGACACACTTTTTCATGTTTTTTCCATGATGGTTTATCACAGGATATTGAATATAGTCCCATGTACTATACAGTAGGAATTTGCTGTTTATCCATCCCATAAGTAATAGTTTGCATCTGTTAATCCCACATTCCCTCTCCACCCCTCCCCCACCCCCTCCCCCATGGCAACTACAAGTCAGATGCCTACGTTTGTGCTGACTTGTTTTTTTAAAAAGAACATCAGTCCAAGTGTTTTCCTAATCTCTAAAGTTGCCTTTTATTTTGCAATGTCAACTGGCAATAGTGATACTCCCAATTTACCTTTAATGAATAGTACATTTGGATGCTTATAAGAGAATTGAATTGAAAGTCAGCAGGATTGGCCTTTATATTCTGTAGGCCTCCAGATTCTGCTCACTTGAGTTGATCATTTGTGTTGTCAGAGATGTCGCTAGACGTGATTGGCACATTGTTAGATAACAAATGTCATTCTATCTCTGTTTCTATCATCATTCTATCTCAGTGTGGTGGATGCTGGGCCTTCAGCGTGGTGGGTGCGGTGGAGTCTGTGTGTGCGATAAAAGGGCAACCCTTGGAGGCGCTGAGTGTCCAGCAGGTGATAGACTGTTCTTACAGCAACTATGGCTGCAACGGAGGATCCCCGCTCAGCGCTTTGTACTGGCTCAGTAAGGTGAGTGGCTCTGCGGTCTTTTAAGCTGCTTGTTGACTGTGTGTTCAGTCTGTCATTTACTCAGTAATATTTTCAAGTTTGGAAATGTAGCTAACCAGAGCTTGAATTAATCCAAAGATTTCCCAGATATCTGACTATGTATATTTAGAAGTGGGATCTTTAGGAGGTAATTGAGGTTAAATGAGGTCATAAGGGGCTTCCTTGATGGCTCAGCAGTTAAGAATCGTCCTGCAATGCAGGATACACGGGAGATGTGGGTTCGTTATGTAGGTTGGAAAGATCCCCTGGAGGAGGAAATGACAACCGACCCCAGTATTCTTGCCTGGAGAATCCCATGGACAGAGGAACCTGGCAGGCCATGGTCCATAGCATCGCAGAGTTGAACATGACTGAAACAACTTAGCATGCACACACGAGATCATCAGCCTGGGGCCCTAAGTTGATAGGACTCTGACAGAAGAAGAGGATGAAGAGGGCAGGGCCTCTGTCTCCCGTGTGAGGACATGGTGAGAAGGTAGCCATCTGCACCTCAAAGAGAAAGTTCTCACCAGACACTGACCCTGCTGGCACCTTGACCTTGAACTTCCAGTGTCCACAACTGTGTGAAAATAAATATCAGTTGTTTAAGCCCTCCACCCCAAAAAATAAGAATTGCTTCTGTGTAGGTCAGCCATCAAGAGAGAAACCAAAGTGTGAAAAATCTTACCTGCTATCTGTGTTCAGAAAAATATTTATTTTTATTCCCTAATATTACTTAGTAAATGCTTTTTTTGCAGATGACCCATAAAGATGACAGTGTGTGATTATTCATTTCCATAGAACTTCTGAATGCCCAGGTTAAAAGGGGACTAGAGGTCAGCTGGTTGGGTACCTCTGTGTAGATGCAGAACTGAGCCCTGGGAGGTGAGACCCTGTTGCCAGGTCAGTAGCTGAGATGGGCAGCACCCTGGCCCTCTCCCCACCTCCCACCCACCCCCACCACACACCCTCTGACACTGTCCTGGCCCATCAATAGTGGTGTTGAAGCCAGTGATGAAGGCGCTGTTGTTGTGTACTATGAAAAGCTGTCAAGACAGAGTTCCCAAAGTTGAGCATCCCTGTCTTCTTCGTTTGCTGAATCTTAAGTCACCGCCAGATGAATGGCACAGAGAGCAGCGATGGAAGGATGCTTGTGAGCATAATGCATGACCTCAAAGACTTGATAACCTAGAGCCAGAGCTGTGGAAGGAAGATATTTATGCTCTTATACCTTCAGGAGAAAGATGGCCAGATTTTATTATTGAATCAGTGGAGGTTCTAAGAACAGGAGATATAGAGAAAACAGGAGCAAAAGACAAAGACAAACAGAGTTTAATTACCTAGTGAAGTAAAGTCGCTCAGTCGTGTCCGACTCTTTGCGACTCCATGGACTGTAGCCTACCAATCCTCCATCCATGGGATTTTCCAGGCAAGAGTACTGGAGTGGGTTGCCATTTCCTTCTCCGGGGATCTTCCTGACCCAGGGATTGAACCCAGGTCTCCCGCATTGCGGGTAGACACTTTACCATCTGAGCCACAAGGGAAGTTTCCATAAAAAAACACTTAAAGTTTTAACTTAAGATTTTCATAACTCAAAGAATACCCAGATAATGAACTGTGACCAAGTTGAATCTTAGACTCCTTGTAGTAAGTGGTTTGATCTTTGTCACAACCATGTGACATAGATTATGATTTTCTTTCAGTTGCAAGTCAAGCTGGTGAGAGATTCAGAATACCCATTTCAAGCCCAGAATGGCCTCTGCCGTTACTTTCCTGACTCACATTCTGGATCTTCAATCAAAGGTTATTCTGCATATGACTTCAGGTAAATGTCTCCTCTTGTGGTTTTCTCTATGTTTCTTAAGTTATTATCTATTGACTACTTGGAATTAATAAGTTGATTGGCAGCACTGCTTCATACTTTTAAATGTTTTAAAATACACTTGATTCCCTGGTGGCTCAGATGGTAAAGAATCCGCAGGCAATGCAGGAGACCAGGGTTCCACCTCTGGATCGGGAAGATGCCCTGGAAAAGGGAATGGCCACACACTCCAGTGTTCTTGCCTGTAGAATTCCATGGACAGAGGAGTTTGGTGGGCTACAGTCCATAGAGTTACAAAGAGTCAGACATGACTAAGCGACTAACACTTTTATTAGAGAGATGAATTGGCAGTCACCATGGAGGTCTATGTTGTTTCTTAAATATCATACACTTTTTTTCCATGTCTCTACCAACAGAAATAATGCGGTTAAATCAACACATTTAAATTCATTTGAAGGTATAATTGATACTTAGCACCTCCTACCAAGTTTGTGTCACAATTACCCTTAGCGCATTTCAGTCTTACTCTTGAATTAATAATAATAGTAAAAACTTGCTTTCTGTAGATTCTGAAGCTAATGGCAAGTAGTCTTACTTTCCAAGAAGCATTTTTGAACCCCCTCTCTGTACCTTACATTTTTCAAGTCCTTGACTGTCAGAAAGATATAAAATGAAGTTTTCCTATTAGAGGCAAGTGGACAGAGTATATAACCGGGCAGGTGACGAGCTCATCCTGCAGGCGTGATGGGATGCGTGGGTGGGTGAGGAAGGGACTTGTGTGGGAGTGGGAAGGGCGTGATGACTTGGAGTGGGTTCAGTGGAAACAATCATTTAAAAATGCCTTAAAAACACATGGCACTCAAAGCCAGCTAAAGAACCATTATGACCATTTTATTTAGTGCAAAATAGGTGCTCAGGGATGAGACACAGAACCATCCAACTCCTTGCTTCATTTTTTAGAAGTATGAAGGAAGCTTTGAAATAGAGAAAGTAAAAAAATTAAATTTGGCTAAGGTGACAGACTGGTCTACTACTTACTGAATATAAAAGCATCTCTGGGTCTAGATGGCATTCCCCCATGGAATCTGAAAGAAATCATAAGTGACTCTGGATCCTCAAACAAAGTGGAACCCACACCAGCATACATGTGTCTGAGGACGGGCTGGCCATCCCCTCGGCTCCTGGCTGCCAGAGCAGCTGTCACCTGCCAGCTCAGTCCCCAAGGTCAGGATGCACAGAATCGTGATAAACGGGCAGGGTCCCTGAGCACGGTGGTCCCCGCCTCCCTTGAGGGTGAAGGTCACATACTTTCTAAGTGAGCAAGTGAGCCCCTGTGCTGCCAGATCCTGGAGAATCTAAGGTGAGTATGTGCACAGGATCCTCCCGAGGTTGACAGTGTGATCAGAGAGAACTCAAGGCATCCCTTGTCACAAGGAGCAGAGTGAGAAAGTTAGGAAGAAATAAAAGAATAATGGGCATCGGTCTACTTTAGAGAGAGAGACAAAGCGAAGGTGACTGCAAGATTCATCTGTCCTTGGATCAGAAGGCAGAGGCCGCTGTGAAAACCCACCCCCCATCACACAGAATATTAAACTCTGAGAACATGGCGCCAAGCTAACCACATTAGACTCTCTCTGCAAGAATACCTTCCTTTGATTTATTCATTCATTCATATATTTTACTGAACCCTGTTTCAGGTTCTGGGGATTTGGCAGTGAACACAGCGGACAAAAGCTCTGCCCTCTGGGCTATATTTTAGTGATAGAGACAAGCAGTAAACCAAAGAAATAAAAATATGAATGGTCTGCTAGATGAAATAGCTTTAAAGGAACTAAATAGCCATGAGGTAAAGAGGAAACAACAGCGGTAAGAAGTTGCAGCCTCAGGATGGAAGCCCAGGAAGGGGGTTCCTGGAGAATGTAACATTTAGTGAAGACTTAACTCTGCAGCTACCTGGGGAAACACAGCTCCTGGCAGAAGGGATTGTATGTGCAAAGGCCCTGTGGCAGACACTGGTCTGGCATAGCAGTAGATCAGTGAGGAAGCCACTGTGACTGTCCTGTCATCTCGTGTGGCGTCATATCATGGAGAGACGCACTAGACTGGAGGTGATGAGGTGACAGAGGTCGTCAGGGGATGATCTTGGGGCAGAGTTGGACGAATGGTCTTAGATGTCTTAGATGGGATGGAGAATAAAGCCCCACAGGGCGTATTGAGGGATATCTGTGAGGATAAGAGAGGAGAATGTCAGGGAGGACTCTGGGATTTTTGCCTGAAAGACTGAAAGAATGGAATTGCCAGGCATGAAGCTGGAAAGTCTAAGACAGGAACAGAACAGCAGGTCCTCGTGAGACAGACACACAGAAAGTAATCCCAGGAATCTGGGAGGACTAGGGTGTGAAGCAGAACCAGAGAGCCAAGTGTCCTCAGGAAGCAAGTTGGTCCTGGGGGTAACCTGGCTCTCAGTCCCACCAGGACCTCCGGAGCTGGGCAGACTATGCATGTGAGAGATGACGCCCCACCCGTGTTGGTGTACATCATCTCCCGGGAGTTTCCCCTGACCTCTATTTTTACCATCATGCTCTCTTAGTTTTTTAGTATGCCCAGACAACACCAGCCCAGATCATAGCTCTCAGCCAAAAAGTTCACAAAATTGTCTTCTAGCTCTGAAAAGATATATTTACATTTAAAACCCTTCTGAATCCTAAAAGCATAATCTAGCCTTAAAAGCAGAATGATCATTCATACACAGGCTGCATCCTGCATTTTTGCTCATCAGAAACAGACCTCAGGAAAAACATTTCAGAAGCCAAACTAGAATATGAACATGACTATTTAAATAAATAAAAAGGGAAAGAACCTATCACGTATAACTAAGGATGGAAGAACTAGGATGCCATAGGGAAGATGAAGTGTAAACCCATGTGCTCATCAAGGGTCTGTAACAGGTAAGACTCTCCCTAATCTCCAAATCTTTATGACAATAACGTTTAGGAGAATTCTTAAAGACTGCAGGATTTGTCTCTTAATGATCTGTGAAAGTGATGGTAAGCTCATGGAATATGATAGTAGTTCCATATTGGGCTAAAATGGAAGTAAAGATACTTTTTGGAATATATTGTAACTTGTGTCTAGCCCACACCTTTCTGAAAGATGAGTGACAACAGTTCTGGGGCTAAATGGAACCTTTCCCTGGAGCCTTTCCCTGCTGGTCTAGACCACAGGTGCCCTCCTATTTCCTGTTTTCCAGCAACTATGAAATCTTTTTCCTGGTCCTCCCTGAAGCAGAGATCATAACTGAACTGTTTCCATGACCCCATAGTGTTCACCACCTTCTGCAATTCCCTCAAACGTCTCTCTTTCATCCTTCTCCTTCCCTCACACCATCTCTGTAAAATGATCTTTGATTTTACTGGAATAATTTACTGGATAGCTTTTGTTATCTCTAAAATGTGGAGGCAGTTATCTTCTGGTTAATATGGAGAGTATCATGTTTGTCACCATTGTGTTACAAAACATTCCGCAAACTTAAATAAAATAGACATTATACACTAAAACCTGTGCTGAAGAAAACTAGTTTATTAGATAACTTAGAAACGAGGGAAGGACACAATGTTTATTATAAACCTCAGGTATAATTTATGGGTCAAGCAGGCTATGAAATCTATGCCTATAATTGTATCTTTATGTTGATGCTGAAGGTGGGTACAGTGGCTGTGTCATGAAACTGGAATTTGAACCAACTCTGTGGAACCTCAAATCCCATACCCTAGCATGTTCTCCTCCAGAATTTTATAATTTTGACTCTCTTTAATGAATACCAATTATTTTTACAGCAGCAAAAATTAGAAATGCCTGCTTGTAAATCTCCAAAAACATTGTCTCCTTAACAGATAATGTGAGTGATTGTTTAGAATGAACTTGTGGTTTCTATTTCAGCAAACCCCACTGGTAGGCACTCATGTTTTTTCCTCTTCTATGGACACACTATCCCCTTGATAGAAACTGGTCTACAGCTGGCCGGATGAGGGCTTATCTACTCTTTCTAGCCACTAATCCACCATGCTTTGCTACAGCAATAAACTATCAAACGCTATCTTAATGGGCTGAAATATCAGTAACTTGGCTTCAGTGTCCTACACCCACAAAGCTGACCTTTAAAAATACAATTAATGGTGTAATTATGTACTTTTAAGATTGATGAAGGCGACATGTTATGTAACATCAGACTTTATCAATTCAGGTCCAGGTGGGAAGGCAGAACTGCATGCCCTGCTGTCTTCCCAGTTCAGCCCTGGTTCTCCTGGCATCTTAACATCCCTCCTCCCTATAACTACACTCCCCGCCGCCCACATTTTTGGGTAGCTCTTTTCTATAGTTTTCTTTATTTGATGTTCACTAACCTAGGCTGTCTGTTCTCTTGATTTTTACTTGGTGTGGCAGAGGTGATGAGATTCACTACATCCAGGCTTTCCACTCTCCTTATTAAGAGAATCCCTATATTTTAGCATGGTACTTTGTCAACCAGCTATAAAATTTAATTTCCCATCTTCCTTAAAACTAACATTGGCCGTAGGACTGACATCTAGCCAGTGAGACCCATGCAGATGTGTGCAGAATGTGTGATCACTTCTGGAATCTCAACAGGGACATAGCACCTCCCATTTCTACTTCTTACTGTCTGAAATATGAGTGAAATGGCTGGCACTCTAGCAGCCTTCTTGGATCATGAAGTGATCTTGGGAATGGAAGCCTCTTATAAGAAGAACCCAGATCCTGGTATCCTGGAGCCCATAGTGCTCCTGGACTGCCAGTCTTCCAGACTTCTTACAGCCTCCTTTGTTTAGAACTTGATAATTGCCACCAAACCTACTCCTTGCCATATACAGATTAAATACATCACTTTTGTAAAATATTTTTACCTTGGAAATTAAACTTCTTAACCAATTTTTTTTTTCTTTTGATAGTGGCCAAGAAGACAAAATGGCAAAAGCACTTCTTGCCTTGGGACCTCTGATAGTGGTGGTAGATGCCATGAGCTGGCAAGATTACCTGGGAGGCATTATACAGCATCATTGCTCCAGTGGAGAATCAAATCACGCCGTCCTTGTAACAGGCTTTGATAAAACAGGTGAGTGCTGGTGAGACATGACTGATTGCTTTGCAGCTTGAACCCCAGCTTGACACGTGATTCCATCCTTTAAAATGCTGAAACTTGGTCCTCTTACATCTAAGTTCTCATGAGCTTTACAGCTTTGCCATAAACTTCCAGGTATACACGCCCTGCAGATCCCCTGGTCAATTTTTGGTAGATGCCATGTTAAAATGACACTAAATTCTTGATCTAAATATTGGACATTCTCCATCTGCAATGTTTAGGATAATTGCTGGGAAAAGAGAAGTGCTTATTATTTCATCATACTTACCTAACAGTTCTTTTCCTTTCCTTTTTTCAAATTGCTTGGATATGTGTATATATGTGTGTTTTCATTTTATGCAGTAAATGTAACAAGCAGAATGAATTCAAACCCCTTTTCCATTGATTGCAGTGTGACACTGGTACAGTTCAGTTTACTTGGCTAGTTTGTTAGCATTTTGTTATTTTTTGTTTGTTTGTTTATTTGCTTTCTTAAAACCACTCTACTTTTCAGGAAGTGTTCAGTCATGTCTGACTCTTTGAGACCCCGTGGACTGTAGCCCACCAGGCTCCTCTGTCCATGAGATTTCCCAGGCAAGAATACTGAAGTGGGTTGCCATTTCCTCCTCCAGGGGATCTTCCTGATTCAGGGATTGAACCCACGTCTCCTACATCTCCTGCATTGGCAGGCAGCTTCTTTACCACTCTGCCACCTGAGCTTTAAGTGAACATTCTTTCACCACAGCCATGTTCTCCAGGGTCTGATTTATATTTTGTAGGAAGTATCCCATACTGGATTGTACGGAACTCCTGGGGAACTTCATGGGGCATCGATGGCTATGTCCGTGTGAAAATGGGAGGAAATATTTGCGGTGAGTCTTGAACTGATATTGAAAATCCCAGGCTCAGTGTCAAGGAAGAGAGTGAATAGATTAAAATTATGAGCCTGTCCCATCCATGGTATGCATTCAGGGTTCTCAAACCACTGTTACAGTAACAATGGTCATCCTTCAACTAATTGATAAAAATAAAATAGCGTTTTTTAAAAAAAGACACTACTGCACATATTCATGTTTTTAAGAGGGACTGTAATAAAAAAAAAACCAATGTAATGAGCAGAACATTATAAGATATAGCAATAATTTACCAAAGTTAACTACTTCCAAAAATCCACTTAAGCTGAACTTCTCCAAAAATGTCTCCAATTCCAAATTTGCTTTTTATAACTATATGACTGTCCATTATTTTATGTATTATAATGCCTACCTTAGGATCATCAAGAATCACTTCTTCTTTGTATCAAACTGAGTGAAAATCTGAGCATTTGTGTTGTTTCAGATTTAATATACCTCTTGCCATCTACAAAATTCTAGCAAAAAAATTCTGTTCCCTGGAATTGAGAGGCTTAAGAAAATACCAGACACACTCTTTTGTTGAATAATAACATTTTTTGTTAAAGAACAACAACTTAAAATAGCTATTTAAGTATTTTAAATGTATCCTTAAAATCTATATTCAAACCCTATTCTAAAACTTTTGATCTGGAAAATCAGCAAATTTTCTGAATTGAGTTGACCCAAACTATATTGTGTATGAGAGCATTTATTTTATTTCTCATTAGTTCTAACAAATATACAACTTTTTAAAAGCTGTGGAATGCCCCCGGTTGTGATATTTATAATAAAATGATAGTCATTTTTAGATGTTTTTATAGTTAATTTGGCATTGCTACTGAAGTGGATAAAATATGAAACAGTGGTCTGTTGCCCATAGCTGGAGCACAGTTCTCTATTTGAAAGTACAAAATTCGCACAGAGAAATTACAGCAATGAAACAAATATGCTAACTTAAGCCAATCCCCTTGAATAGGACCAAATAGATTTTTTAGCTGAGGAACAGTTTACTGAAGCTCTTACAATAAGTTCTGAGTTAAAAAAAAAAGAGTTATGGAAAATTTGGGGAGCATATATATTTTTTTGCTTCTTCTTTTATATATATATGTAAATATATATATATGTAAATACATATATGTGTATATGTGTTACTTTGGCTGTGCGGGGTCTTCTATTCAGCCTGCGGGCTTTCTCTCGCTGTGGCACGTGGTGGCATCTCGAGTTGCAGACCGTGGGCTCCAGATCAGGCTGGCGTGGTAGTTGCAACATGCAGGCTCAGTTGCTCCACAGCATATGGGATCTTGGCTCCCCAACCAGGGATTGAACCCGCACCCTCTGCATTGCAAGGGCATATTCTTAACCACTGGGCCACGGGGGAAGTCCCTGAGAGCTCATATTCTGATTCAGTCTAGAGACAACAGCTCCATTGTTCCACTAAATGGTAACCAGAGCGTTGCAGCCAGAGTACCAGACTCCAGCCACGCCTCTCCTTTCAGCATCCCTGAGGGGCTTTGCAGGTAGAAGGCTGATGTGGTTCCTGACCCCTTGCTACCTCCAGTTTATCTCTGACTGTGGAGGGTGGTGCCTGCATCTGGGCTGAGGGGCAGCTACTGTTAAAGCTCTAGAAGGAGAGTTGCAGGAACATGATTCAGACTGGTTCATCTTCACCTCAATCATGACTCTGTTCCCTGCCCCCACCTCTCCCAGCCCCCAGCTACAAAGGGTGGTTGGGATCATTTCTTTATGTTCCCCAATTAAGTCTGCACACCCTGCCTGGTTAGTCATTATATAGGAGCCCACATCCTTTCTGAAAGTATTTCCTGAAAGTTAAATCCCTGATACATCACATTACTCTCATGAACAACTACCGAAGGCAGGTAGCAATTCTGTGGCTCCAAGAAATTTTAAAGACACAGCTAATCACAGACAAATCCAGTCTTCAAATAGGATGTTTCATCGCTTCTGCCATGGCATTGTGATCCCTGCTCTTTCATGCTAAGGAAGCATCACACACTTGTGACTGAAATTTTGTTGAAGTTCAAGTCTTAGAATTTAAAGGTTCTAAGTTATATTTAAAATAATCCTATAAATCATTGTATTGTCTCTAAAATATATACGAGTGCATTCCATATTTCAGATACATTCATCTGTTCAGTTAATAAGTTTTGAGGTTTTTTTAATAGTGTCTTGAAATAAAAACATTAAGCATCTCTGCTGATATCTGCTTTTGAGTTTGCCATGTTTGTATGGACAGGTAGCTAGAACCAGTATGCTATTTTCTTAGTAGATATTAACTTTCTGAACCCAAATCAAAACTGTCTTAATATTTAAAAGAGATGTAGTGCTCACTTCAGCAGCACATTTACTAAAATTGGAACAATACAGAGAAGATTAGGATGGCCCCTGTGCAAGAATGACATGTAAATTAGTGGAGCATTGCATATTTTTTGAATGGAGAGAGTAGCATGGAAACACATACACTACCATATGTAAAATAGATAGTCAATGGGAATTTGCTGTATTACTCAGGGAACTCAAACTGGGGCTCTGTAAAAACCTAGAGCAGTGGGAAGCGGTGGGAGGTGGGAGGAAGTTTCAAGAGGGAAGAAACACATGTAGACCTATGGCTGATTCATGTTGATGTATGGCAGAAACCAAGACAATATTGTAAAGCAATTATCCTTCAATTAAAAATAAATTTAAATTTAAAAAATTAGTGATGAAGGGTTAAATCATAGTGGTGCATAAGAAACTCATTCACATTAGTGAAAAAAACAGCATGTAAAGAAAAAATAGAGTACTACCAATGATTTCCTTTTTTTCTTAGGTATTGCAGATTCTGTTTCGGCTGTATTTGTGTAATGTGTTTGCCACATTGAGAGTCGAATACGAAATTGAAGGTTCATGATTAGAGCTGACACTTCATTCTTGGCGTTTCATCATTATGCTTTTGCAACTTCCGACAAAAACAGGTTCTAGGACCTGGTCATGTTGAAAAGAAGCTATGAAAATTTAGAGAGAGGTGGACTGCCCACCTCTGCAGGAAGAAGACCAGCACCAAGGCCTGGGAGGAAGACTGGGAACAGTTTCCTCCTGGGAGGAAGGTCGGATCAGGAAGTGTTTTAGGTCTCTTCATTCTGAAGCACCTATTATCTGGGTTTTGTTTGATTGTTGTTTCTATTTGTCCTTTGTTTGTTTTTAATGACATATTTCCAACAGGATTAAAGAAAGGATAAGCAGTCCTTTTCTTTTATGGGATTCAGTCACCAGCCTCAGCTGCCCCTACACACAAGAACAGCCAACTTAGAACTGTGTGTGCCTGTCATAGAGGTATTCCCAGCCTCCCAGAGGGAATTTCATAAGAGTTGTGAAATGCCAATTGCTTTTCCCCCCAAAAATGGTGCTCACCCCTTGACCTGTGCAGAGGTCATGTAGAACGAGCCAAAAAGACAATCACTTTTTAAGACAAACGATTGAAACTAAGTAACCCATATGGCAACCATGTAGTGGGAAAACCTCAAGTAGCCTTGCATGAGAGACAATGTTATTTGTGAATTCTCACTGTCAGTAGGATTTCAATGCATTTTTTTTTTTTTAAATGTGGACCATTTTAAAAGTCTTCATTGAGTTTGTTACAATATTGTTTCTGTTTTATGTTTTGGTTTTTTTGGCCTCATGGCATGCGGAACTGCAGCTCCCAGACCAGGGATCAAACCTGCACCCCCTGCTTTGGAAACACCAAGTCTCAACCACAGGACCACCAGGGACGTCCCTCCAGCACATTTTATTTCCTCCTTGGTTCTCCCTGGATTGAGGAGCAGTGGGCCTTCCTATATTTTCTCACCTTTTCTCTTACTCTCAACTGCAAAACTTTAAATCTTCCTCATGGTCTGGCTTCCTTGGCTAAAGTCTCATTTTTTACCTTCCATTTCTATTTTATAACCATTTGTTTGACTCCAGTAGTCTCTAAGGCTTTGTCCATGTCAGGACCTCACCTGTCTGCTCCTCTGTCGTGTGGAGGCACCACTCCTTTCAAAGTTCAGTCTCAGTAATCTGAAACTGTATTAGCCAAAATGTGAGCTCCCCAGCCACTGTTTTTCCAGTTTTCTGCTTGTTTTTTGCAGACTCCCATCCTAGCTACTTTTCTGTGCATCCTTTGAGGTTTCAGCTCATCCCTGGTTCTTTAGGTCATCTCCTCTCTTGCTAAGTCAGCGTGGCTGTGTAAGAACCTCAGAGCATGAAATCTGCTCTTCTGATTGAATATAAGTACAATCGTATCGTAGGAGTTAACACAGCTGCATCAAATACTGCATATTTAAGCATTTCCTCTCTAAGATTCATGGTCACTTTCCAGTCTCAATAGAAGCAAAATTGTAAAGGTAGCAACAACCACTGAAAACAATTGAGACATCCGATTTTTTTCTCTCATGGTTGGCCTTTATTAATATCCTTATTAGAAAAAGAAAATCCACAACAGGACACTATATCTTTTCCTTACACCAGCCAGAAGCAATTTCAAATGAATATGTGTTGACTCAGGTTTAGAAATGCTTCAGAATGAAAATTGATATTTTATTTGATTAATATTCTAAATATCCAACTGTACCAGAAAGGAATATGTCTTGATTGTCCTAGTTTGTGATGATGTACTAATTCTGGTAAAATGTAAATGATTTTCTGATACTCTTTTACGAATGATATTTTTAATTACAGAATGGTGCATACTTTTCAGCTCTTGTGGATTTTTATAAAATTAATAATGAAACAACCTATATTTGACTCTGAGTTAAGAAGACTCTGTCCTTGTGTATGGCTTACATTTTGTGAACACAGTGGTAATGTGTTTTATATTCACACAGGAGTTTCCTCAATTCTGAACCCATATATTGATTTTTTAATTTTCTCTGTAGACATGTTTGGCTTCCCAGATGGTGCTAGTGGTGAAGAACCCTTCTGTCAATGGAGGAGACATAAAGACATGGGTTCAATCCCTGGGTCGGGAAGATCCCCTGGAGGAGGGCATGGCAATCCACTCCACTATTCTTGCCTGGAGAATCCCATGTACTGAGGAGCCTGGTGGGCTACAGTCCATAGGGTTGCAAAGAGTCAGCCATGACTGGAGCAATTTAGCATGCATGTACATAGACACCTTAACTGCAGCGTCTGCAAACCATCTCCTTTCCCTCCTTAGGAAAAAAAAAACACACACACAAACAAAGAAACTCCCCACACCTCTTAGAGTCTCTGTTTTTGGTAACATCATGAGCATTATATATTGACCCAATCAATAAAACTGAGGGAAATCTTGAGTGTTCTACCAGTTCAGCTATACCTGATCCATCACCTGATCACCTGCCACTTCTCTATTTCCTCTCTCCATCCTTCCCTCAGTGCATATTCTTTAGCATCTCTCACCCCTGCTTCCCAGGAGTTGACCCACTATGTCCGTGTCCTTTAATCCAAGGCTTCTCAAGTCCCCAGACCAGGAGTCACCTGAGGATGGGAAACTGTTTCATCAGTCCCACCAGGTGTTCATGATGGACAGGATGCTAATCCATCTATCTGTGTTCCCTGGGTTGACAGTTCTAAAAGACACCACAATCATGTTATCCCCGCCCCCCACCCCCCCATTTTAGCCTTTTAAGGGTCTCTCCATGCCTAAAAGATCACACATCAACTCTTCTAAAAGAGATTTCCCAAAGAAGCCATTCCTGGTGACAGCTCACAGTAAATGGTGCCACTGGATTTGTGGTCTCCGGAGGAGAAGATTTAACTCTGGGACAAAAGACAGACTCAGTCACTCAGAGCTTTGTGTAGATTTTATTAAAGTAACAGGGATAAAGAAAGCTTCCAGCAAGAGGCAATGGAAGGGGGAGGAGAGTACCTGCTCACTAGTTTAAGCAGGACCTTATATACTTTTCAACTACCTGCTGAGAATAGATAAAAAGAATACCTCAAGGTTGCAAGAGTTCTAAGCCCCTTTCCCAAAGCATGCATCCTGAGATAACTTTGACACAAGATTAGCCAGGGAGAAGGGTTTCTGGCAACTTCTCCAGGCGAGATACACTGTTGTTGTGTAATCAGGGGTACAAGTCTTGAGAAACAGGTTCCCAGGCAAGATCTGTTATAATCATAGTCATTAACATAGAGCCTAAGAAAAGCATTTCCATTTTCATTGCTGTGTGATCATTAGTTCCGGGACCTAAAGAAAGGCCAGTTCTCAGGCAAGATACATTGTTGCTCAAGGCTTAAGGAAAGCCTGAGGGAGAATGTTCACCTCCTCCTTAAAGGGCCTTGGACTGCCTGCCTAAGCTTTAACTCTTTCATTCCCCCCTTTTTCTTTTAGGAGAATATGGTTACCAGGGATAGGGGTGGAGAAATCATTCCATAACTTCTTCCTGCTGGTGAGGGGTGCAGACCCTAAATGGTTGAGGCAAAATATTCTCCTTACCCTCATATTGAGGGTCTCTGATTCAGTGGCCCTGAGTAATAGCTAGAGAAGGCAGTAGGAACTGTAGGATCATGAACGACCATTTGTCACTTAAATCTCTCAAGCCACTTATATACAAATTTCATTATACAGTTACAGATATAAGGAGAAAACAGGAAGGATAAGATGATTACAATTTTTCCAGTCAAGCTAATTTCCCAGCAAGGAGGGCTTGTGAACCAAGATTGTATCTGTGACCAGAGTGGGACATCAGGGAGTCCATTTTGAAGAGTGACCAGAATCTCTACATCACTGTTACTTTGTCTGGAAAGCCATTGTATCCTTTAGAAAGAACAAAGTAGACAAGTAGATGAAAAGGCAGAGACCACAAATCAGTAAAAGAATTAATGTAATCAGCAGTCCAAGCAGTTGCAAGCAAGAGTCAACAAATCAGCTTACATTTGGTAGTAACTTTGATCATGGTCTAGAGAGAGTCAACATTTGGGCTGCCCTGTTTATAAGAATGGAACCATTTGGTGTGTTTATTTACATTTTGAGCGTAGTAGTAGTTGAAAGAGTGACAACCTGAAACTTAACAGACAAAATAAATATTACCATTTCTTTTTAGAAGAACAAGTCTGAACCCCAATGTAGACAGCTGTCTTAGGGAGACTTAGACCACTTGTCTAAGTTTGTCCAAGTAGGCTTTAGCCTCTTATTGTGGTATTAACATATCAGCCAATGTAGTTGTCACCACTAACAATTTTAGCATTTTTCTAGGTATGAAAAGATGCAAAAATTTGGGCTTAAGAAAATATTTACCTGAAAATATCTAACTGTCCAAAGGCCTGTTTTGTCCATTTTTCCAGAGCACAGAGTGAGGACCTAATTTCTGATTTCTACCCTGAATTCCATTCAAGGGATGTTGAAGGTCAGTAACTGTAGTATCCATGATTCAGTCTTTGTAGAAGCAGACAGCAAGTGCCAGTGTCCAGTCACAGGGCCCCTTTATGGCCATGAGTTTGACCATAGTTTGGGGGGCATATCATGACCACCTTGTCCCACAGTGCTGAGAAGGCTCATTCCCAGATCTGTTGAAGATTTCACTGACAGGCCACTCAATGTGCTGTTACTGGACTAGGCCCTGTGAGTAGCAAAAGTCTCTGGACTGCACCTGTCTCACGAGTCTCTTGGTCCAGGGAAATATCCCCTGTTGTTGCTTCTTTTCATATACAGAGTCACACCATTATAACTATGGATTTCATATGGAACTGTATACTATCATATCAGTGGCTCAGTCACACACTTCATAATGTAAGGAACAATACTTCTTGAAACAGGCAATACAGAAAATAATGTAGTTAGCAGTAATAGTAAAATCATAAGTAAGACCTTAAGTCAAGAACTTCCATTAGGTATAGCCCAGTGACATCTCCAGGTCATCTGACTTAGTTTGTTAAATGACTGTAGCTTGCTGTTAATCTCCTGGTTGTAGGCCCTGGAGCATCTGATCTTTATTCAAAGACTGGTTACTAAGATAAGGTTTAGAAACAAATTCAGAGTGTCCTCTTTAATAACTTAATTAAACCTCTTAGCAGTGTAACATAACCACAAGGAACTATCTCGGAAGTGAGTCTTAGTAAACACAAGTGTGTGTTAGTCACTCAGTTGTGCCCGACTCTTTGCGACCCCATGGACTGCAGCCCACCAGGCTCCTCTGTCCATGGGATTTTCCAGGCAAGGATACTGGAGTGGGTTGCCATTTCCTTCTCCAGGGGATCTTCCCGACCCAGGGATCAAACCCGGATCTCCTGCACTGCAGGCAGATTCTTTACCATCTGAGCTACGAGGGAACAAAGCTAGAACTTAATATTTAGTGAAACATAATAGATGCCATAGGCCTAACATCAGTTGGGTAGATATTTTTCTTTTAGAGCTCCCCAGTATACTTTGAGATTTCTGTATATGTCAGGAGACAGGGGTGTTTTTTTGTTTGTTTGTTTGTTTGTTCTTTTTAAACCTTAATGAGGCTGTTCAGAACCCAAGTGTCTCCAATTTCTGGAGGGATGAGACAGAAAACAAAAATGTTTTAATTTTACCCACCAGGATAAATCATTAAACTGTTTTAAACCATCAGTAACTTAAGGAGAAGAACTTCTTTACATCTGAAAACAAAGATTAGAAGCCTGTAATGTGTCAGATAAAAGTCATAAAAATTTAGTCATATTTAGCAGCCTATTCAATCTCATGTAATCAATCCCTTTGTTCTGCTGTCCCTGCCCAATGACCGAGGACATCGGTGAAAACAATAGTCCCCAAGAAGCTCGTGACGTTTTTTGCCAATGTCTGTATGACGGGGCCAGCAAAGTGGGTGCCCCAATCATTGGAGATTGTAGAAAACATATTTTAACCATTTTTATCCAGTGTGAAATATTAACCCTGAAGCCAGGAAAGGCTTTATCTTATCAAATAAAAGTGAGGTTTGTCAGGGAGCTGGGAAAAGTCAAGCGGCTGTCTTGGATTTCCCATAACCCCAACTGTTTGGTTTATAGCCATGGTTTATCCATTTTATATGCCCTATGAGGGGTTAATTTTTGTAGAAGCAGAATAAGATTTGTCTATGTGTGCCATAGTCTGTTATCATAAACCACATTCCAGGAAAACTTTGTTCTTTCAACAGGAAGAGAAAACCAAATTCCAGATTGGTACCAGCTTTAATTTACTGTGAAACAATAGTTATTCACTTAGAGTAGCAATAAAAGATTTCAAAGGCAGTTTAATGTCTTAAGAAACTTGTATCATGCACAAAACTCTCTTCCACTTGCCACAAAACCTTTTTACACTTTCTGTATTCACTTTATTTGCCCATTCAGAGGACAGCCACCTATAAGTTCAGATTTACTTCCTTTTTCCTTAATAGAATATAATTCCATTCCTTATAGTTTTTTATTGAAAACACATGTCCTACTTTCTTTCAGCAACCATGAACTGTACTTTATATCATCATTTTGTAGGTTGGTAAATACAGATCACCCAAAGCTATATCATTTGCAAAAGTATCTTCACACTGTCTATGTTAATTAGATCAATAAACAAACATCAATACCAGGTATCAATTCAATAGTGAATATTTCCCAGTTCACACAAGCCTGAAATTCATTTTAGTTTAATTTATTGAATTTAGAAGTGTTTGATATGTATGCGCTTACTTCTCTTTAGGCCAATCAAATAGAGCTCATTGACCAATTAGCCTTTAGCAATGTTGTCAAGGATGGAAATACACACTGAGACACACATAAATCTGGACAGACAGAAACCTCACAGTTTTCCACTTAAAATTTAAAATGTCTCTTTGCCTTTTTTTCCTTGGCCTGAAGTTCTACCAATTTGCTTATGGCTAGAGTCCCAGACAGAGTGGGCTGTGTATCTCAAGGACATGATAAGAGTTAACTTCAGGTTTTCTCCCAGGCATGATTTGTTTCTCAGGCAGGATCAGACCTCCAAAAAAAGTATTTTAACAAGCCAGCTTTTTCTTAAGAACCAGTTCTGTAATTTCAAAAGATTTCATTTTAACCAGTTTTCTCTGGGGTCTAAAGAATATCATGGCCATTCAGTGTCAAAAATGTCATCTCTCCTTTTTGTAGTCATAGTTTCATAGCTAAACTTTAAACCAGAGAGTGTTCTAGTTGGCTCTGATGACAGGGGTAGACTTGACTGATAAGATGTTGTCCAGGCAGAAAGTGTCTCTCCGGGGAGGTGAGGTCTTCCTTAAAACAAAGAAACCCTGTGTATAAGGGATTTTTAGTCTCCAGGAATCAAATTTATCCCAGTTTTTCAAGATACAATTCAAAGGGGTGGTTCTGTGGCTGTTAGCTCCCATCTGTAAGAGAGAAAAAAGGGCACCCAGTGTCATGGTTTTTTTCTATGGGAGGCATCCCTCCTTGCTCTAGATGGGGGTGGAGACAGGTCTTCCACCTAAGCTTCCTTCCCTGGCCGTAGTTAACCTGTCTCTTACCAACGCAGGTATGTCATTACCATCCCTCCCCATTCTACCACTAAGGTGGGGTGGAGATGCACTAGGGGTAGACCTGATGGCATCTCAGATTGATATCCAGGTCCTCACCATTAAAACCTTGGCTTGATTTTTTGCTCCTCCTCTGATGCCACCTGGGGTGATATGTGATAGAAAAAGAGGTGGTGAAGGGCCAGCCAGCAAGGAAAAAGTGATTTTTGTCCTTGAGCTATTAGGGCCAATCCTTCCAGTTCATTTCCACAGATTCCGCAGAAGAATATCTAAGGAGTTGAGACAAAAGCCAGCAGAGAGCATACTCTGGTCCACTAGGAGCCAACCTTACCCAAGGAAGAAGCCCATTGCACTTCCAATCTGACCAGATCCTAGGATTCCCAACCTGTGTCCTCAGAAATCTCACAGTTGCCAGCAGAGCCTCCATCCATATGGACTGGAGGCACAGCCATGACAAGAACTCACTTTCAGGTCGCTGACCCCCAAGGCAGGCAGCTCAGAGAGCATTTATCCTGAGAGATGTTCCTAGAGCCAGAGCTCCACCCAGCTCTTGAACGTGCTCCTGTCTGCAGTGCATGAAAAGACAAGCCAGGTATAACTTTTGGCTTCTAACAAGCGTAAGTGCTTTGTGACTGTCAATCCAAATTTGGGGTCTGAGTAATAGTACACAGTATCAGTATGGATTGCAAGTCCCTTGAAAGTCTATGATTCAACAGATTAGGTTAGTAATTTCAATTCCCCAGGCAGTTATGAAATGGTCAGAGGGACAAGGAAAAGCTGACTGGGGAAAAGAAGTTTGATTCATATGCTTCTAAGCTAGTAAAGTAGAAACTTTACAATAAAAGAGTAAAAGAGTCCCAGCTCTGAGTATTCTTACCTTGTCTTAAAGATCCCGGACAAGCCTGCAAGATGATAGCTTATGGTAAATGGTGCTGCAGGATTCGTGGTCTCGGAAGTAGAAGATTTAACTCCGAGACCAAAGACCATCTCAATCACTCAGAGCTTTGTGTAGATTTTATTAAAGTAACAAATATAGAGAAAGCTTCCAGCAAGAGGCACTCGAAGGGAGCAGGAGAGTACCTGCCTCAGTAGTTTAAGCGGGACATTACATACTTCTCAACTAGCTGCTAAGAGTAGATGAAAAGAATGCCTCAAGGTTGTCCTAGTTCTACGAGACCCTTTTCCAAGGCATATATCCTGAGATAATTTTGGTACAAGATTAGCCAGGGAGAACAGGTTCGGGGCAACCTCTCTGGGGAAGAAATACTGTTTCTGTGCAATCAGGGGTACAAGTCTTGAGAAACAGATTCCCAGGCAAGATCTGTTACATAATCATTAACATAGAGCCTAAGAAAAGCATTTCCATGAATAAGACATTGTGCTGTGTGATCATTAGTTCCAAACCTAAATATGTATCTCAGGCAAGATATATTGTTGCACAAGGCTTAAGGACTGCATGAGCAAGACTGTTCCCCTCCTCCTTTAAGGGCCTTAGACTGCCTGCCTAAGCTTTAACTCTTTCACTGGCTTCTCAGTCTCACCAGCTACTACTCCACGTGAGTGTAATAAGTTCCTTTACACGTGAGTGTATTAAGTTCCTTTACTATTCCACGTGAGTGTAATAAGTTCCTTGTCAGAGCTGAGGTCCAGCTCTGACAAGCTGCTGGGCACTCACCCAGTGAGGCCAAGAGCACAGCAATGAAATCATCATGTATTTAGTAGAAGTCATAATGAAAAACATCAAGATGTTCCTGGATGTGATTTCACTGGGATCTCAGAGTGAATACTAAATTGGGCAGCCATGATTTCTTGATTTATTTAAGAATTATTAAAAGTGCATTGTAGACACTAGAAGCAAGTTTAAATGAGGCATTATAAGTGGTTTTGGAGTAGGAAATGGCAACCTAATCCAGTGTCCTTGCCTGGAAAATTCCATGGATAGAGGAGGCTGGTGGGCTACAGTCCATGGAGTTGCACAGAGTCAGACACGACTGAGTATGCACACATAGTACATAAGTGGTTTTGACATTTACATAAGAATTAGTGATACATCATTTGAAAAAAACCCTTACAGCTATATAACCTAGCACACCAAGAAACGAGATAAAAATAATTAAATAAGATTACTTATTAAAAGAATAAGTCTTAACAAATAACATTTATTTCAAACTTCCAGGCATCTTGGTGGCAGAACATCCATTAACATATTTCTTCACTACTTTATGAGAAAAAGCAAAAATTGTAAACTTTGTCCCCATTAAACAGATAGGAAACTGGGCATTAACCTCATTGTATCAAAATAGGTAATTAATAGATGCATTTACTATCAAACTTAAGGGACTACCACTGGCCACCATGCTGTTTGTCTTTGGATTTTTCAGCCTAACCACCATCAGGTACTACATAAGT
Source organism: Cervus canadensis (assembly GCF_019320065.1). Classification (NCBI taxonomy): domain Eukaryota; kingdom Metazoa; phylum Chordata; class Mammalia; order Artiodactyla; family Cervidae; genus Cervus; species Cervus canadensis. The sequence goes on from NC_057386.1 coordinate 100,155,871, forward strand.
ATACACACATACATATAGCAAAAGCAATTATATGTAATTTAGAGATAAACTAGACAGTATGATTCTTATAAGAAAAGTTGCAATTGAGACCAAAGAATAGTTCAGTTCCATCAAGAACCTGCTTCTTACAGAGATAATCACCCTAGGTCAAGGTTACTCTACATCCCAAATTTTTTTATAATATTTGCATAACAGAAATTCCACTAAGTATTGCCAGGCCATCCTAGAAAGAGAAGAAAGGAACTCCTGTCTGATCTAAACTCTGGGTCTCACACTTTTCATGACAAATGAACTTGGTCATTTCTTAGTTTATCTGTCTCCTGTTTTCTGGAAAGAATACCCCTGGTCACCTCAATTCTGCTGTGCCTTAGGGTGCGCTCTGCCTCCCAGACCATGAGCCTTGAGGCTGGGAAGAGCACTTTTCCCTCTGGGAGTCTAGAGGTGCTAAAGCCTGGATGCAGCCTGAGGACAGAACTGGGAAGAGCAAGGCCAACCCCTACTGAGAAAGAGAGGTGAGACCAAGTTCCCCCCAGGTGGCAGGAACTGAGGTCTCCAGGGCCCGCATCCATGCCTGGGGGCTCCAAGTTTCCCAAACTCTTCTCACATATAGGATCTCCTGGAGTAACTGCCCAGTGAACCCCTCGAGGTAAGTTTCAGATAGATTTCTGTCCTTGGTCACCAAGAGTCCTAACAAATGCAATCTATGTTTCCAAAAGAATACATGTCAAAAACAATTTTAATACTTGCAAAAATGTTTGACTGAACACCTCTTTGTACAGAATGACACATTTTATTGCATAAAATATTTGAAACAGCTGAAGTTTACAAGCTTACAAAGTTTGAAATGAGATAACCATTACATTACATGGTTACATTAAGATAAGTACTAGGATATTGTTTTTAACAGGAAAACACACTATGTACACTGTTATAATTTAACTGAATTTCTTATCTTAGTGTTTAGTCTGTTATCACAAACATGAGGTGATAAAATTATTTCTAGGTTTGAATCAGCGCTACAGTGCTATATGTTTAATATATGCTATATATGTATATATATATATATGTAAGTACATATATTACATTAGGACTCTGTATAGTCATGAAAATTCATAGAAAATTTTTAAAATGCAGACTGAGAAAGCAATATTCTTCATGGGTTTTTGCAGATGATTTTAATCTGATTCATCACTGCTGAAGTAAGAACTGTCACAGTATTCAGCCGTGTAAAGGAACTTATGAATGACTGGGTTCATCTTCGGAATCCAGTGTCGGGGAACCAGATATGTTGAGAGATTAAATAAATCTACAAATACCTTGTACCTATCACTGGAAAAACACATATATACAGATGTTTTAGAATTATTGATATGAAAGATTTTTAAAATTTTCAAATAATGATATTTTACCATAAATAAATTTCTATATTCTATCATATTATATATGTTATGTGTTGTACATATCAAGTAGTGTTAGTATTAAGATTGCTTCATTTTTATTCCATATCCAAAGTTTATGTCCATAAAACAATATTACGTGTTTCAGTGATCAGGACCAGACTGGGCCAGAACAAAACCTAGAGTTATTACTGTCATGCTACCTTCATAAAGATAAGGATGTGTTCCTGTTTCTGACTTTTAAAGGGTGGGATGCAAAACAGTAAATTGAAAGCAAATAAAATTCCCAGTTGTTCACTGGAAAATATTTCCCACCTGTAAAGTAGCCGCCAAGTAATAGACATGAGTGCATTGATATATTGAAACACCATCTCAGATTATATAATAAAAGTCTGTAAGAGCTGTTTTCACTTTTAAGATTGCTTTTGTGTTTGTTAGCCAACTATTTTCACTTGTATTTCACTTGCAGAAGAACACTTGTCTTTAAAATCACATTTGGGTTCATATTTTGCTGTCATTTGCAACTTATGTGACCTTTGTCAAGTTGTCCAAAGCTTAGTGTTTTGGTTTCCAACTTCATAAAATAAAAACCACAATCCCTTCCTCTCACCAGGCCTTTGTGATGATTTAATGAGAAAGTGACACACTAGGAAGGTGGTTTGTATTCACTATTCCCACCACCACTGATGGGTGTGCTCACTTTCTATGATCATTTATTGTTTCATGCTCACAGAATTTATTTCCAGGAAAGGAGAAAATGTGTAATGATTATAAAAATTCAAACTAATAAATTTTTAGAATCATTCAATCTAACTTTTATTCCTGGGAAAATGAAGATGTATAAAAATAATGAAAACAAGCTGTGCATTTTATAATTTAGTCAATCAGGTGGTAAGATTAGGGATGAAAATAGGTGAATTACAAAGAATTTCAGGGTCACTTTGCTATATAGCAAAAATTAACACAACATTGTAAATCAACTATACTTCAAAAAATTTTTTGAAGAAATTTAGAGATTAAATGTGAACACCTCATTTATTCTCGAGCTGATTCTCCTTTCCCAAGGGGCCATATAAGTTTTCCAGTTTTCAGATGTGTCTATATATCTATCTATCCATAACACTGGGAATACTAAATAAGAAAATGAATGTCCTTGAAATCTCTCTAGCATGTTTTGAGTGCTCAGTAAATGTTGCCCTCTTTTCTTGTAAATAATATGAAAAGGGCACTCTGGAGACATGGAAGTGGTTTTTAATACTATAAAAGTCATTTCAGTAAACAAGCTGTGTCATTCATCTGGCCAAGAGGACATTGGTGATATTAATGATACCTGTTTTAGTCTAGCCCAAACCTGAGGGAGAATGAGTTGAAAACACTTCTCCTTGGGTTAACTTGGTTCCCTCCCTCACGGGTGATGAAAATATTGGCACCGTGCCCCCTCTCATCCCAGGATCCAATTGATGACCTTCCGGAAATAAGGATGTTTACAATGATCTCCAGAAGCTTCTGGAGGAATTCCTTAATTTAAGGATAAATGTGTTGCCAGCAGTTCAGACAGGAGCAAGTGTAAGTGCCTTGCCTAGATAAAGCACCTCTCTGTGGAGAAACAGGCGCTGGCGGCCCCGTGGAGGTGAGGGGGAAGGCCCGCTTACCTCACGGTGGAGCGCAGGTACTGGTACCCAGAGGACCCGCCGGTGCCCGCCTTGCTGCCGAGCATCCTGTGCACCATGCACACGTGGTTATCTAGGTGAACACACACATTAGCTCCGGGGCGTGAGGAGGAGGGGTCGGAACTATTATTGCCTCTGAGGAAAGGCTCCCCTTTATCATTCCCTATGGGAGGTTCGAGTGTGAGCCAACGCAGCTCAAGGAGAGACTGCCCGGCGCTCCGCCTGGTCCCCGCTGCGCGGTGCATCCATTCTTCCCTAGGATTAGCTCTTGGATGCCAGGGCGGGGGGTGGGGGCACACTGACTTTTATGAGCACTTGTTCCTATCGCCTTCATGGAGCCCTTCCTCCATTAAAACAAAACTACTGGTATTATATTTTCAAATTGCATTGACACAAAGATGACTACATTACTGTTATAAATTAAAACATTTTCTTTGACCTAAAGTCTACTTTTTCCTTCTGATGATCCCTGGTGGCTCAGACAGTAAAGCGTTTGACCCGGGTTCAATCCCTGGGTTGGGAAGATTCCCCTGGAGAAGGAAATGGCAACCCACTCCAGTACTCTTGCCTGGAAAATCCCATGGACTGAGGAGCCTGGTAGACTACAATCCATGGGGTCGCAAAAGTCAGACAAGACTGAGCTACTTCACTTTCTTTCTGATGATCAAACACGACATTTTCCTGGGCCCGCAAAGAACATGTGAGCCCTGAAAACTGCCTGCCATTTTGCACTGGGTGGGTGGCCTGGGTGGGTGGCCCTCAGAGAAATTGCTGAGCTGTTTTTTCACAAAGTAGCCCATCCCCCCCAACACACACACACACACACGCACACACAAGTGGAGGACAGAGGGCTAATGGTGCTTGAAGGGAAGCAGGGTTGTGGGTCAGGTTGGGGGGAAGGGCTTACATCTCCACTTGGTCATGAGTGAGTCCACATCCATGAGGAAAGTCAGGAGCTGGAAAGGGACCTGGAACCTGGGCTCTTCCCTAGGGAACAAAACCACCATCATCATCTGGACCATAAACATGTCCAGCCAAGTCCAGAGTGTCAGAAAGAACACATACTCTACAATCTGCTGGGCCCCAAACCAACATCCCCTTTGCCTCTGGGGAGCTGTGACAGTTTTGATCACTGTCCCAGGCTTAGGAGATAACACGATTCATCTTGCAATGTGTGTTTAAAGATTCTAGAAGATTCCTTGAAGTACATGAAATAACCAGAGTCACACCCCACCCCCATTCTCATAAAAGGCAGACACAGACACCATCTCAGGTTTTCTAGCCAGTAATAGCCTGGCATGCTGCGATTCATGGGGGTCGCAAAGAGTCGGACACGACTGAGCGACTGAACTGAACTGAATAGTCAGAAACTTCTTCCAGGCAAGGATATTAAACTGTGAAAACAAAGGCTGCCTGTTAAAGTTTCCTCTAATACATATATACATAATAAATATATATAAATAAAATAAAAGTATATATATGTATATTTTTATATATTTCTTAAATTTATACATATATATATAATTTTATTTACATATATATATTTCTGTTTTCATCTCCTTCATCAGCTCCCTCTGTGTATTTTCTGCAGAGGATACATAAGCCTGAATGGCATATATTTACTAAGAATTGAGGAAAACAGTCAAAACTGTTTTTTATGCTGCTGCCATTCTGAAAAGTAGGTGAGAGAGGATTGAAAAACTAAATGAATTCAAGTAAGACATGCAGTAAACATAGATTTTTGTTTGTTTGTTTTTTTGGCTTTATACCAGCATGGCATCTATTGCTCTGACACATTCAATTTATGAAACACAAAGATGGGCCTCAGACATGGTGGGTGGTGATGACAATTAGACTTGAAATTGCAGAGCAAACAGAACAGCAATTTATATGGTGCTTCTACTTCATTCTTTTTCATTTTATAAACAGGAATAACAATGTCATTAAATGACAGAACCTATTTCATGGCTAAGATTCTGAGATAGATTCAACTTCCGGTCCTTAGGACACAATGTCACAGAATTTAATGAAAAGCATATTTGATTAACTTGTGTGTGTGTGTGTGTTTTTAACCCATGACAGGGATAACATTGGACTCTTACTATTTAAAATAAAGAAAAACCTCATGAAACTTCACAATTATTTTCTAAGCTTTCTCCCAAATCTAAATGACTTTTTAAAAACTATGATTGCAATGTATAAGCTTTATACTGGATACATTATCTATATCTACTCCTCAATTTTTGCTTCAAATTCTCTTCTTTTGACTTGTTTTTACCTGTAAAAATATATCATCAAGGCCCCCTGAAGTGCTTTGTATGATAGCCGTCTTTCTCCTGCAAGACATGGAACAAGTTTTAATTTAATAGATAATTTAAGACCCTCCTGTTAATTTGGCATCATCACCTTAAGTAATTGTTCATGTTTTTAGAAAATAATGTGAATGTTAATTAAATATTTAATCCCTTAGCTTGAATTTGGAAAACTATCATTTAAAACATTATTTTAGTATTAGATTTTAAAAGACAAAATAATACACACATGTATACACACACACACTTTAAATTCTCAAAACTTTTAAATAGAGCTAGAAATCATGCAATAAACAGCCACAGACAAAAGGACTTGACCTTTTTTCCTCTAAATACTTAGTTCCTATATCATTTATTAATATCTCACTGAAAATAATGCAACTAAATTATAGAATTATAAAGTTTATTAAATATACTTTGTCACTTTCAAAATAAGAAAAAATTGATAAAGATAACTTGTAAGATAAATTTTTAAATTCCTTACTTCTATGAATGGAAATATCAATGTCCATTTTATCCCCCCAAAGTAGGGTATGGTATTTTGGTCTCACAGTCTTATGTTCCAGGGGAAGGATCCTCTGAATAGAAATGCCTACCTTTACTAAGGAGATGCTCATGACGTTTCTCATCAAATAAGGACAGTAATACCTCTTTCTGCTTCTGATATTCAGCCATTTGTTCCTCCTTTTCCTCTGACTCTTCCTTAGCCTTTGGGAGGAAAGCTGCATTAATATTCCCAAGAGAAAATAAATTCTTATTTTAGAAAATATTGCTTGTGAGAAATAGACTAGCCCAGGTGCAGAAAAGGTGTCCCTAGGATATGCACAGTATCATCTAAGAGTATAGCTTGGAAATTGTGAGCCAGGCCCTCCCTCATGCCCACTGGTTCTACCCTTTTGTTTAAGTTTAAATGATCTGTTAAACTCAAATACTCTTTTCATAAATGTCATGATAAATGAACTCAGGCAAAACTGGAGAGACTATGAGTGATCAATAATGTCTAATTTTAGACAATAATTATTTAATACAGGGAGTAAATTAATTCCACTTAGGAAAAGTTAAGAATTCCTAGTCAGAGAAACTACTAATTCTACTGAAATTCTATCTTCAGTGCAGTATTCTATAAATACAATTCCTTAGATATTTTTCACTGTTATATTTTTATTCATTCGATATTTATTGATTTGTTTAAGGAAATTTGCATTTTCCTGCCTTCAACACATGCTCTACTTAGGACTCAATTACTTAGAGCAAAAATCAGTTACTCCAGCTGACTTCCATTTATCAGATCAAGCATATCATGTGGTCAGAATGTGTGTGCCTTGTATGGCCAATGGACTATTCATTTATTCAGTAAATGTCAGCTAGTGACAGAGAAAAAATAGTGAGGAAAAACTGAGCCCCCTGATCTCTATCTGGTGAAACAGTGAAAACTTGTTAAATTACAACCATACAACTAGGTTCATCTGTACCATTTCTCCACATATATGCATTAATATACTTTATTTTTCCTCTTTCTGACTTACTTCACTCTGTATGACAGACTCTAGGTGCATCCACTTCTCTACAAATGACCTGATTTCGTTCCTTTTTTATGGCTGAGTAATACTCTATTTTATAAATGTACCACATCTTCATCCACTCTTCTGCTGATAGACATTTAGGTTGTTGCCAGATCTTAGCTATTATAAACAGTGCAGGGTAGGAATAGAGATGAATATGTAGAGAACAGATGTGTGGGCATTGAGGTTTGGAAACAGAGGGCCAGACAGCGAGATAAATTGGGAGATTGGGATTATATATACACTATGCATGTTTGTGTTCAGTCACTCAATCATGTCTGACTCTTTTGTGATCCCATGGACTGTAGCCTCTGTCCATGGGATTTTCCAGGCAAGAATGCTGGAGTGGGCTGCCATTTTCTCCTCCAGGGAATCTTCCTGACCCAGGGATCAAACCTACTTCTCTTGCATTTCCTGCAGTGGCAGGAGGATTCTTTACCACTGTGCCACCTGGGAAACCCTATCTACTATAAAACAGATAGCTAGTGGGAAGCTGCTGTGTATCACAGGGAGCTCAGATTGGTGCTCTGTGATGACTTAGATGGGTGGGGTGGGGGATTTGGAGTCTCAAGACAGAGGGGATGTATGTATACATATGGCTGATTCACTTCATTTTACAGCAGAAACTAATACAACATTGTAAAACAACTATACCTAAATTTTTTGAAAAAAAAATTTAAATAATTGTAACCATGGGCAGTGAAGTAAAGGAGCAATGTCATATCATCCCAACTTACATTAGCAGAGAGGTCAGGAAAGACCCTCCTGCTGAAGTTTTCCTTGAACTAAGACCTGAAGACTGGGAAAGAATTATCTGAGAAAGAAGAATGGAATCTGAAATTCAAAGAGCCAAATAAGCTAGAGGTAAACAATTGAGAATTACTGGTGTCTAAGCAGATGCCGCAGCAGCAGGTGTAAACAAGTTCACCCGGTGGAAGAGGAAAAAGAAGATACAAGGGACCTGAGCCCATGCATTGTGAATCTCCATAAGTTACTGGTTTCACAAAGAAACATGAACCCATGAAAGAGCTGGAGAAGTAAGGGTCAGAAAACTAGGTGAGGACAAAATGTTGATACCAAAACCATGGGGGGAAAATGTTCAAGAAAGTGTAGGTAGTCATTAGTATTAAAGCCAGTAGGAAGTGAAATAACATGAAGATAAAACGGCCATTGGATTTACGTATGGGGGTCATTTGTGAATGACAGGAAGGAAGACTGAACCAGGGTGAGAATTAGATGGAGAAAAAGAAATAATTACACTCACTGCTCTTCAAAATACCCTGCAAATCTGAATGCAGTGTAATGTTCACAATATCCCTATGAGGTAAATACTCATATTTCACATTTTGCCAATGAAGGGAGGGAAGCAAAGAGAACTGGGTAGCAGAAGGGTATGTTACATGGTCACCAAGAAGGGAAGGGGAATTTGACCCACGACTGTGATAACACTGCATGGTGCACATAGCCTCTCAAGATGCAGAATTGAAACAACTCTTCCAAAAATTTGGTCATGAAGAAAGGATGAGGGCCCTTAACATGAGAGAAATTGAGGAATCAACGGTATTGTTTTAACTGAGAGAAGCTTGCCATTGTCTGAGGAAGAACTCAGCCAATAGGAAGAACTCAGCACACATGAGTGAAGGGGAAGTTAACGTGACTTAATGTATTGGTTGACTGGTCCTTTGGGAGCCCACTTCTGTCTAGAAGCAATCATAACATGAAACTTTCAATTAAAATGAAAAATGTCTATTAGTCTCATCTCCTCAAAATCTTACCTACAATAAACTCCTTCATTTATTTTTTATTATGCATCAATAAAATTAAATCACTTGTGTAATATATTCCAAGCAAATGCACATGTAAAAGAAAAAGACTATAAGGAAAATGAAAGACTAAGAGAAAATAAAATTCCCAAAACTTCTCCTGTAGTAAACTTATGTTTACTTATGGTTTCACAAATACCTGAATCTTCGTGAATTCTTCTTCCAAACCTTTGACAATGTTCTTTTCAAGCTCTCCCCAGAAGTTAAATCCATGCGGCTCTAAACCTGGGGTTCTTTCCAGCCATGCCTGAAGTAAATATTTTTCAAGCGAATACATTGTAAAATTTAAAATATGTAAAATGCTTTGTAACAAACATTTGTGAACTTGAAATATAAAATTTTCCTGGTTTTGAGGAAAATGTCAATACATCCTTAATCTTTTTGTGTGTAAATATTTCTCTTGCCTTTCAATTTCTGCAGTCAAATGCTCTACCACTGAGCTACATCCCCTCTCCCCTTCAATTTTTTCATTTATAAAACAGCAGTGCTTTTTTCTCCTAATCTAGAAGACAATCATATTAAAAATTTACTTTTTATTAACAAATTATTACAGAAATCCCAATTTTGTTCTGTAAATCTATGAACATATGTATATGTTGTTTTAATGAGGTATACTAGTTTATTCTCAAAATAGTTTATGTCTTAGGAGCTGAAGGAATCATAACATATATAATTTGATTTGATCTAAATGCAAGGACACTGTGTACTTAGCAACTTTGAAATCAGCTAGCTACTCAATTATTTCAAGATTTCACAGGATTTTTAATCTAGAAATAAAAACGAGTCCATGCATCTCTGTGAACTCTCATGTAGCCTATTCTTGGTTTTGAATTTAACTTTGTGATTCTTTGTCTATAGCCATTAAGTGGCATTAATAGTATATTAACCTAAATCTGTATTTAAAATGCCCAGGGGATTAGTGAGCAGAGCATAATTTGATAAAAGTTTAATTTGCCAAGTAAAACCTTTGTCCAGGAAATCAAGACTGTACATCCTTATTTAATAATTTTCTTGTGCAGAAACTAATAATTCCTCAGGACCATGTACAGACCCACAGAGAATTAGATATGACTGGGGGAAATTATGAAGGACAGAACCTTAGTGATGAACCTTAGTGATGTAGTTTAACTAAGAAACATACTCAACTTGTGGAAATTTTCAATTATGGAATATTTTAAAGTAAAGCTCACTAAATAAATAGCCGTACCCAATTTAAAAATCAGTTAACCCAATGCTAGTTGCTTAGCAGGAATGTTTAACAGGATTGTTTTAATAAAATATAGAGGTTATTAAATAATCATTGACTATAGAAACATCTCTGAAGTTCTCAAGAGAGTTCTTAATATTTTAATTAGTGGAATTTACCAGTTGAAGTATTTTTATAAATTCATTCTTCTCTTATTTACAACAAATGCAACCCCATTTCGACAGGAGTTTTGAAGTCCGGACCTCGCAGAAGCTCAGTGAACAACACGTGCTGAGCGAAACGTCCCGTCTGCGCACGCACCTCCACCAGCTGCAGAAGCGTCCTTTCCTGCTCCGACTTCAGCAGAAGCTCGTTGTCCTTCCCTCCGAAGTTGTCGCGGTAGTGTCTTCTGTTGTAAGGGACCCTCAAGCTCTGCAGAACCCCTATCTTGTTTTCTAACAGGCGGAACTGCAGACTCTGGAAGCCGGACGCCGGGGATAAGTACTCTCTTTAAGAACAGGTCCCGGGAGAGAAGAGCAGGGGAAGGTGCACATTGTAAATCGCTGTAACACTGCCTTCTTGGGGAGAGGGGAAGGTGGTGGTCATGTGATTCTGCAAGTGTCACCAGGCAAAGACACACAGCAGCCCAGGGCTGAACCTATGACTTGGAATTGATCCAAATCAGGACAAGGAGCGCCCAGCCATCATCCTCTCTGTAGGCTGATGTTTGTATAGTTTGTGAACTGTCTTATGTGTATCAATGTGTGTTTATATCTGTGTATGTATGTTCACATGTGCACTTATATATACACATGCATACATGTACATGCATGTGTGTATACTAAGTTTTTTCTCAAGATAAAGACAGATGAACATTGAGCAATACTTATTCAGTAGTGCTAAAAAGTCCTTTATAAATTTTCTTCAGTTTCTCCTTAAAGTTCAGTTCTTAAAGTTCAGCACTATGAGGCTCTACAAGTGAAATGAATGGGATGTTGCCTAGCACAAAACAGGGCATCACAAAATGTGGTTACTCCCACCAGGCACAGCCCTCACATCGCTATAAATGTTCTCCCTATAACTGGTACTAAGACTTCAATTTGTTAAGTATATACTAAAAAGGAATTCCACTTCTTTTCATTTGATTTGCAACCATGTAGAGGACACTGCTTCTGCACCCCGTGCTCTTAAAATTTCTTCTCAAATCTTAGTTATGAAAAAAGTTTTCTTATAAAATGTATAGTTTACTGCTAAACATTCCATAACAACCTAAGTGGGACAAGAATCTGAAAAAGAATAGATACATGTACATGTATAACTGAGTCACTTTGCTGAACACCTGATGCTTACACATTATTAATTAACTGTAGTCTAATATTAAATATAAAATATATATAAAAATATAAAATAAAATTTTAAAACATATAAAAAATATAAAAAAACATATAAAAAATAAAATTTATTGTTCAATCCATAACTTATACTGTCAGTTTTGGGACTTCTTTATATATCATTCCTGTTTCTCTTGTACTTTTGGTTTCTAATCATTTAAATTTAGTTATGTGTATTGTATCAGCCTTTTAAGCCATGCTAAGCTGTCTAAAGTCCTTTTGGGATAAAACCAGGGTATACATGATGAATTGAATTTAATAGGTTCTGTTATGATTATATGCAAAAGGAAGAGATGAAATATTTTCAATAGCTACTCAAATGCTTCGAGACGACGGCTCCCACGTGCTCACAGTGACAGAGGGACTCCTTAACGCCACACGAAACAGCAGGCTCGTTCTCCCCAGCCCATCAGAACGGAAGGGTAACCCCTGCATGCTGGCAAAGCCGTGTGCACACCTGAAGTCATTGAAGTCCAAGGCTGTCATGGTCTCCAGGACGGAAAACTGCTGGACCAAGAGTTTGAGGATCACCACCACTCGATGCATTCGGGTGACCACCTTCAGCATGTTCCTCTCATCCCTGACCTGGGTGTTAGGAAACAAGACACTTGAATAATCAATCCTCAATTCTGGGAGACACTAAATAGAGAATAAGTAACAATGCACTCCTGTGGATGTTATCTCTACTTTAAAGAGGAACATTTGCATTAAAATGTGCCTTAGGTAGATGCTAAACAAATGGCAACTCTGAATTGTTTGCAAGGAATGTCTGCAACATTAAAATCATCTTTTTCTTTAAAACTAGAAAAATTCTATGGAAGTTCAATTTAAATAAATTCTGGAACACAACTCCCACTGATTTCAAAGCAAATGTCTCTCTTAGTTTTGCTCTGAGGAATAAAGGTTAGGAGAACGTGGAGACTTGTGGGTAAGGATTAAGCAGACCCTTGGATTCCTCTCTTCTGTCCCAAGGGCAGGAGTTGCCATGGAGATGGATGGGGATGATGTTCACTGTCTGAGGATGAATGTTCTCTCCTTCCCAGCCTCCTTGGCTCAGGGGCTCTGAGCTGGAGAACACCAGGCTGTGTCCTGGGTCCTCCAAGGATGGAGGAAGGTATGTGTGCAAGAAGTGGGCTGGAAGGGAGGCTGAGGGAACATCACCAGGATTCTGACTCTTCCTCCGCCCACCCTGTTCCTCCTCATCCTCTTCTGGCTCATCCTCCTCTCTTGTCTGTTCTCTTTCCCTATCTCCACCTCTCCTCCTGTCTCACCTCCCTCATCATTGCTCCTATCTTCCCATAGCAAACATTCATTAGAAATACAATTCTGATAGCTATTTATTAAAAAATCTACATTAGCTGTCCTGGCAATCCGCCATCATTTGTAACAACTTTTTGCAGGGGAAAAAATTGATTTCTAAACAAAGGAAATAAAATTTATTTGAAAATAAAATTTGAAAGGAATAAAATAAAATTTTGAAAATAAAATTTGAAAATAAAATTTATTTGAAAATAAAATTTGAAAGGAATCTTAAAGCAAGGGCATGGTGATAATTACACTGGAAGAACATGACTAAACTCTCTACACTACAAACTTTTTTCCCCTTAAATACTAATTCCACCATTTGGTGTTAAACTTTTCCCATTAATAATATTTTCTACACTCTCAAAGAAAAGTATGAAAGCAATATAGTGACATAGCAACTCACATGGCCATTCTGAAAGATCTCACGAACAGAGTCTAATTCCCACAGGATCTGCTTAAACCAGAGTTCATAAGCTGCAAGGAGAAGATCATCATCAGTCAGGAGCCTTTTGACCATAATTATATGAAAGAAAAGGCTAACACATTGAAAGAGAAATAAAAATGTAACTTAAAAGTCAGTAAATGCCAACATAGTCCTATTTTATGCTACAAACAAGTATTAGTGATCAAGTTAAAATAGCCTCCTTTTAATGAATGTTTTAATATGTCAGGTATGTTATTTATATGCTTTATGTTATTTTTCAACTGATTTCTTTCAACAAAATATTGTGTCTTTTTGGGATACAGCAAATAATCCTATCTTCCCATGTGGAAGCTGGAGGTGTGTGGAGAAGCAGAAGTAATACTGAATATCTATAAAGTGAGATATTAATATTCATTAACCTTATGAATGGGCTTCCCTGGTGGCTCAGACAGAAAAGCATCTGCCTGCAATACAGAAATTTGATGCCTGCAACATGGGTTTGATCCCTGGGTTGGGAAGTTTCTGTAGAGAAGGAACTGGCTATCCATTCCAGTATTCTTGCCTGGATAAACCCATGGACAGAGGAGCCTGGTGGGCTACAGTCCATAAGGTCGCAAAAGTTGGACACCACTGAGCAACTAAGCGTGCATGCACGCACCCTAATGAGTATGACAACATTTTTGTTTCTAGAGATTTAGACTTTATAGGGAGAACAAGCTATGAACAGGCTGAAACTCTGTCATATTCATCAGTTTCCCTCAGCTCCTGGCATAATGTGTGAGATAAGATAAACACTGGGTGATTATTTTATAAATAGATAAATTAAACAGCAAACATAGTCATTAGGGGAACATGGAAATGAATCATTTTAATGATTGCTCATGCATTCTGTTTGGGCAAAGGCTGTGCTTCTGTACTAATGAAGAGAATAAAATTATACCTTTAAATTAGAGCTAAGGAGACTTTAGAAATCAAATTTCCATCTTTAGACAAAAAGAGCAAATCAAATATTTTTTGATCAGTTTATTTATCAATTTTTCAAGTTTAACTTTGGGTAGCAGGTCCTGTGACCTGCTGACCTTGTGTTCTGATGGAAGGAAAGTTTCTCCATCAAATGATGCAAGCTACCATTTACTATGAGCTCATTGCATGGTGTACCTTGAACCAAGTGTGTAACACACTTTATCTCATGTCATCCTCACAAGAGCTCTGTGAATGAGAAGATGTAATCATTCTTCCCATTGTACAGATGGGGAAATGGAGAGAATTACTGGTCCAGAAATCAGACTGAGGTTGCATCATCTTTAATGGTAGAGATGGGATTCGAAATAGATTTCTGATTCTAGATGTATGCTGACCTGCTGTCATTCTGCCCTCATTGATTTTGTCTTGGTATAAGCCACCAACAGAATGTCAACATAAAAAACAGAAGAAGTAACACAGTAAGTCAATTATTTTCCTTTTTTTTTTTCTCAAAGGAGTTGATTATATTAGCCAGTCAGTGAAGAAAACAATCATTTGAGGAAAATACAGAAAGAATTGGTAAGACAAAGAAACATCTAGAAATTTAGCACTGATCAGCATGAGACATGGGGCCATGATCAACCAGAGGACAGTATTATAACATGAAGGATTTAGAGTAAATCTTAATGTTTTGGGGTAACAGAGTTCTGTAAGACACATATTTGTGAAATCTTGCATACAATTCAAAGAGTTCTGAGACTTCCTAAACTTCCAAAGTCAGGGACTCCTATGTTAAAAAACCACTTCCCAGAGGTTAGAAGTCTGGAGAGAATGAATATATGTTTTAGATAAAATTTATATTCCTGTTTCTTACCAGATTTCTGTAGGACATGTAAAGTTACAGTAAATGTGAGTGATCTATTTCTTGAAAACAGCTCTGAGTTGACAAGTAGTGACATCTTAATTTTCAGATTCTTTGTGAATTCCAAGAGATAAAAAGTCTCTTCGGATTAAGGACAAAGTCCTACCTGATCCAATAAGTAATGAGGTAACAGAAAGAAGACTGTAATAAATCCCAGAAGGAGGACCTATGATAATTTATCTGACAGCAGAGCATTTGCAAGCATCCTAACAAATGTGATACTTTATTCTTCCACCGTTCTACAGTTAAAAGCATCGTAACTTTCCTCATTACTAATGGGAAACTACTATGAATAGTTACTGTTCAACCCTGTGTGTGACTTACCTTGATGAGTTATGATAAAAAGATGTTCATCGTGGATTTTATTTCCTTTTATTTCACTTTGAAGCTCCTGTGCATTCAAAACTTTTTCCAACTTCAAACAAAAAAAAAAAAAAAATAGAAAAACTGATTTTGTAGAAACTTCTATTTACATGATGAATAAGTTACAGTTAGGATCTAATGTACACCATAGTGATTGTAGTTAATGTCAATGCATCATATACTAGATCTTAAGTGTTCTTACCACAAAAAAAAAAAAAAGAAAGGTGATTATGTGACATGATGCGGGCATTAGTTAATGCTCTGGTAGCAATCACTATGCCGTATGTAAGTGTAATCAAGTCAACATGTAGGCAACTTAAACTTATGTGAAGTTATATGTCAATTATATCTCAATAAAACTGGAAAAAAGATTACAAAAAGACTGATATTGAAATTGCAAAACTTGATTTTTACCAACTTTAATAAATAGAATATGATACTATAAAAAGAAGTCTACCAAATACTCAGGAACCAATCTACTTTCTTTTAAACAATTAATGTCTCTTAACAAGGAGTGAGTTGAATTTATGAGTTTTATTCTTTTCAGAAGAAATTATATCTGTGTATGTGTGTGTGCTGTCATGTCTGACTCTTTGCAACCAAATGGACTGTAGCCCACCAGGCTCCTCTGACCATGCGATTATCCAGGCAAGAACACTGGAGTGGTTTGCCATGGCCTCCTCCAAAGGATCTTCCCAACCCAGGGTTTGAACCTGAGTCTCTAGAGTCTCCTGCATTGGCAGGTGGATTCTTTACCACTGTGCCACTGGGGAAGCCCAGAAATCTATCCAAATATATACTATTACCCTCACTGAGAAATCACATCCCTTCCATCTCTTGAAGCCCGTGCCATAAAAGCTCTATAACTTGCTTAGCCTACTGTGTGTCTGCTGTTCTTTTATTCTCCTAAAGAGTCAGTTCTAAGAAGGTCTTAACATTGCCTATCAGCTCATCCTTAGAAACCCATCAACAAAGTCATCAAGGACTCTAATCATTTCACATCTTAAAAATAATCTCCAGCACGTTCCCTGGTGGTCCAGTGGTTGGGACTCCATGCTTTCACTGCAAGAGGTGAGGGTTCAATCCCTGGTCAGGGAACTAAGTTCCCACATGCCAAGTGGCCAAAAAAAAAGATAAAATAATGTTCAAATACCTCTTTGTAACACCCTTCTTTCATCTAAACTTTTGTCTTCAACATTTCCACTTCACAATAAAGAATTTAAAAGAGAAGCTGTCTGGCTACATTTGCAATTCTAGGCTGGGATTTAGTAACCAGGTCTCACGTGAACAGGTCATGCAATGCCAGCCAGTTATTTATGCTTTCTCTGCCGTTATTGTACTTTTGTCAGGCAGGTGAAACTTCACATACAAGACTTTAGAATTTTCTAACAAAAATATATGCTCGAAAAAGCATACATTTGTATAAAAAGAGATATCTTTAGATCCATAAAACTATTTGGTGACTGAGAATCTTTATGACCCCATGGACTATAACGTCCATGGAATTCTCCAAGCAAGAATACTGAAGTGGGTAGTCATTCCCTTCTCCAGGGTCTCTTCCCAACAGAGGGATCAAACCCAGGTCTCCCACATTGCAGGCAGATTCTTCACCAGCTGAGCCACCAGGGAAGCCCAAGAATACTGGAGTGGGGAGCCGATCCCTTCTTTAGGGGATCTTCCTGACCCAGGGATCAAACCGGGGTCTACTGCATTGCAGGTGGATTCTTTACCAGCTGAGCTACCAGGGAAGCCCAAATACAAAAACAAACACAAAACAATCTCCAAATATGAAAATGTCACGTAGCTGAGTTTAGGGACTAAAAATGACAGATAATCCTTGTAAGGACCCTGCCACTTACTTGCAGGTAGTTTCCATAGATAAGTCCTCCTTTCCGGGCTCTATTCACACCGGCCTGTGATTTGTCTTCTTCATTGTCTTGTGCAGAGAGTGGTTTAAAAGCATATCTGCCGGTGAAAGAAGTGAAGGGGGCAAAAATAGAGCTTGAGAAGTCACAGTACTGAGTAATAGGAGCGACGAGAATTCTCGTATTCCTAACTTTTCAAAGTAGCTGATTAAACAGTGGGAGAAGGCTGACGGTTTTCACACTTGCTCTTGAAATTCTGAAATTACTGTTCATATTTGACACTCCTAAGAGCTTTACCATACTCAGGATAGAGGTAAATACTCACCCAAAGTTGTTTCCTACAAAGGGGCACCCACTCATGGTGAAGATGTCAGGGAAGCCCAGGGCTCTGACTATAGCTGGATGATGAGGCTGACCTTCCCAGATGGTCCACAGCTGCTTTTTATGTACCCTGCCCTCCCTGCCCCAGCCAATCAGCCCCTTTGCATCTCCTGGTGGGACTTCTGTTTCAGTTGGTACAGAAGCTGAACTTTGGCAAACTGTAGAGTGGATTTATGTCTGGGGCAGTTTGTTTGCTATTGACCTGAGTATTCTGCCAACAGTATTTGACTTGCTAAGTTCTGCTGTCATATCCAAAGTAACAAGCAGTAAATAAATCGATGAGAGGCAAAGTTTAAAAACCCGAAGATTTAACTAATCTATTCCAAGAACACATTTGCATAGTGTTAGAATGTATAAAAGAATGAGCTTGTTAAAAAAACAAATATTTAAAAAAAAAAAACAAATATTTATTCTCTTGGTCTTAGATTTAGATATTCTTACAACTCCAAAGCCAAAGAAAGACCTTGAGTGTCTCTGGTGAAATAAATTCATTAATCAACAGAGGCAGGATTCACGCTTAAACCCCAATTTCAGCCCCTTTTCAAAGTTTTTCTGGTCTGAATCTCATCTAATAATTAGCAGCAGTCAGGCTGCTGTACTGTATTAGAACTTAAATGCATATTATTAATTTACTGACACTTGGGCATACTGACTATGCCTGGGTACTGGGAGTCAGCCCACTTTGTCTGCAGATAATTTTAAAACAGTAATAACATAACTGGAGTTCCAAAGCATGCCCATGAGAAAGTATTCTTTCTAGAAAATATCATTGATTGGCCTAAGTTCTAACTGTTGCTTTGAGGTCCATGGAGCCAGAGCAGGAACTCCATCCTCCCTATCCATTGCTACAGTGCACAAAGAACCACACAGAGATGGCTTTTCCTATTTATCTCAATGGTCAGTTGATGTCTAATTCACCAGAGTCACTAGAGGTCAGAAGCCTCATTTCCAGTCTTGGCCCTACCACTGACTAATTTGTGATATGGGGAAATTAACATGTATATGTATCAACTTCACCAAAAGAAATGAAGATGTTTAAAATTAACTGTAGTTTCAAAGATCTTGAAAGTAAAAGTCACTTAGTCGTGTCCAGCTCTTTGTGATTGCATGGGAATTCTCCAGGCCAGAATACTGAAGTGGGTAGTCGTTCCCTTCGCCAGGGGATCTTCCCAGCCCAGGGATCAAACTGGGGTCTCCTTCATTGCAGGCGGATTCTTTACCAGCTGAGCTACCAGGGAAACAAAATTCTGATTTTATGACTATAATAAATCATAACATTAATGCAGTTTTACAGAAGGATAAACAGAATGAAAATGTTATAAGAACTTGGAAGTCATGTAAGCCACATCCTTGGCCCCCGTATTTCCTTGGGGGTTTTACACATATACAGGTGTATGTATGTGCTCAGTTACCTCAGTTGTGTCTGTCTCTTTGCAACCCCATGGTCTGTAGCCTGCCAGCCTCCTCTGTCCATGAGATTTCCCAAGCAAGAATACTGGAGTGGGTAGCCTTTTCCTACTCCAGGGGATCTTCCCAACCAAGGGATTGAACCTAGGTCTCCTGCATTGCAGGCAGACTCTTTACCAGCGGAGCCACAAGGGAAGCCCATTGAACCACCTGGGAAGCCCTTTTTACAGACAGATCTGGCAATTGCTTATTCCCAGGACAGGAGTTTGTCAGCAGGAGAGACAGAAATAGTTCCTGTTATCCTGGCCTGGAGTGTTTGGAAGCAGAGAATATTTAATAGCTCCTCTTTCTACACGTGGTTAACTAGCTATGAGTTTACAAAGAATACAGCTAAATAATCTATTCTATTCTCTTTAAGGTTGAGAATTGTTCTGCACATACTGGTCTCTACACTAGTGAAAGAAATAAGGAAACTTCTTTCACTATGAATTAGAAAAATTATTTTAGAAGCAAAAAGTTTTCTTCTTTTTTAAAATAACATTCCACTTGGATCTTGTGTGTGTGAGTCACTCAGTCCCATCCAACTCTTTGTGACGCCATGGACTGTCGCCCACCAGATTCCTCTGTTCATAGGATTCTCTAGGCAACAATACTAGAGTGGATAGCCATTTTTTTCCTCCAACAGATCTTCCCAAGCCAGGGATCAAACCTGGGTCTCCTGCATTGCAGGCAGATTCTTTACCATCTGAGCCACCAGGGAAGCCCTCAGACCTTCTAAGTAGGGCCAATTCAGTTACTTATGCAACATGAGAATTAATTATTCAAATATGTGGATTCAGTGCATCAGAGAACACATAAGTTAACCTAAGGATGGTAATTACAATAATGATCCCTCACACACAAATATTCCTATTTATTTTTGCAATAGAAAGTATAATGCAGTTTTAGGACTGGTTGTATTCTGGCCAGCATCTTGTTAATACTTACATGTTGCCACTTGGAAATCAATCTGTCAGTCTGATCCCTACCTCATAGTGAAAATTTTTTCTTCATGATCAGATTTAAAACTTCTATAATCAATACAGTGCTTATTGCTCCAAATATATTTTATGTACTGGACAGTTTATACAGACATTATAGAAAGATAATTTTAACTCCAAGAAATCTCATGGTGAGAACCTCAGACATCAAAGAAGGTGAAAAGAGAAGACAGACTTATGGGAAAAGACAATGTTTTGTGGTAGTCTTCCAAACTCATCATGTGTTCTCACACACGTAACTCTCTGCACACATGAATTTCAGAAAGGAAACGCTGGACAAAAAGCTGGCTGATGACCATGCTTAGAAGACAAGAATCATGCCCATTTTTTGACCCAAAGGAAACTACAAATCACCCATCTGTTTATAGGTAAAAACACTGAGAACCTGGGTAGCAAAATAACCTTGTCCCCAGGTATGTCCTAAAATGATTCTCCTGGTAGCTCAGCTGGTAAAGAATGCACCTATAATGTGGGAGACCTGGTTTTCATCCCTGGGTTAGGAAGATCCCCCGGAGGAGGGCATGGCAACCCACTCAAATATTCTTGCCTGGAGAATCCCCATGGATGGAGCAGCCTGGTGGGCTGCAGTCCACAGGGTCTCATAGAGACATGACTGAGCATCTAAGCACAACACAGCACAGCACGTGTCCTAAAAATATTAAAAGTATTTTTAAAATTAACTGTTAAAAACCAATGTCTCTGGTTCTTTCTTTGGTCTAAGATTAGGTGAAGAAAGGGAACCTATGAACGATGGAGCAAAGAAAAGAATTGGCAATAACTGGTATTGGGCTAAATTTAGAAAGTGAAGGAAATTTGCTTTATTCCTTCAACCATCGCAGTATTGGTTTTGAAAGACCATCTGTAATCTGCTGTGGAATGTCCCATTTCCTTCTTTCACTTAGAACTGGGACAACCCCCGCAACCCTACTCCACAAACCACCTGTTCCCATTTTTCTTGCTCAACAGTTAAAGATGGTGGCATATAAGGAAATAGGGAGTCAAGAATGGAAGTTCTCATGGATAAATGACCCAGCATTCTATTTTTCAGAAGATAATTCTAAAAAGTACCCTGCACCCATTTCAAAACATCCGCAAGGAAACCTCAACTTATCTACCTCCGTAAGGAATCTTGGTTTTGGCTTTTCCCCCTTCCCTGCCTGTCTCACCTCCCTCACTCCTCACTACCTCCTCCAGGGACCAGTTTCCATATAAGCTCCCCCTGCTCAAGCCCTTGCCTCAGGCTCTGCTTTGGAGAAAACCAAAGCAATATGGAGATCTCTTATTCATCATGAGATTTAGAACATTTACGAACTGAGTAGTTACCTTTTTGTTTGTCAAAATCATTTTCCTTTCCAAGCACAGTTCTATAAACATAGCAGCCGTTCCACAATCCATTTTCACTGATTTATTTGGTGTGACAAATCGCCACTTGTTATATGAAGTAGTCTTTCATTGGTTGTTCTTGTATTGTTATTGTTGATATTTTGCTTTAGTCCCATAGATGGGAGTCTCAAGAGAATTAAAATGCATTTTAGCTGATATTTAAATTTAGTCATACAAGTAGGAACTATGCAAAGTCTACTTGATAAAACTCGGAAAAGCCATCAATAAGTAAATTTTGCTCAGTTGCAATTATTATGACAGACCCAAGAAAAAAACAGAAAAGACACTATTAGAACACCAATTTAAAGAGAAGGGGTACTCATGTTGCTAATCATAGATCAATTAAGGAACTATTTCTTCCCTCGGTGTGGATTTAAAATGACTATGACCGCCTAGAAGAGAGCATAGGCAAAACATCCTCTGACATAAATCATAGCAATGTTTTCTTGGATTGGTCTCCCAAAGCATATAAATAAAAATGAAAATAAACAAATAAGAACTAATCAAACTTAGAAGCTGTTGTGAAGCAAGGAAACTGATTGAAAAATGAAAAGACAATCTATGGAATGAGAGAAAATATTTGGACTTAACCTCCAAAATATACAAATAACTCATATAACTCAACAACAAAAAACTAAAACTTCAGTCAAAAATGGGCAGAAGACCTTAATAGACATTTCTCCAAAGAAGACATACAGATGGCCGGTAGGCACAGAAAAAGATGCTCAACACCACTAACATTTTAGTCAGTTCAGCCGCTCAGTCATGTCTGACTCTTTGCGACCCCATGAATTGCAGCACGCCAGTCCTCCCTATCCATCACCAACTCCCGGAGTTTACTCAAACTCATGTCCATCGAGTCGGTGATGCCATCCAGCCATCTCACCCTCTGTCGTCCCCTTCTCCTCCTGCCCCCAATCCCTCCCAGCATCAGG